>NC_051852.1:86623342-86926373 GCF_905115235.1 Hermetia illucens | reverse complement strand
ATAAAAAACTTCGTGAAATATACAAATGGAAAAACATGAAAAAAACAATCGCTAATTATATTAAAAACTGTAGTTCATGTACAAAAAATAAACATCAAAAACAAAATAGGGAATTACTAGAGATAACAACAACACCAACCAAAGTATTCGATACCATGTCCATAGACACAGTTGGACCGTTTACCGAAACCAACCAAGGTAATAAATACGCTGTAACTATGCAGTGTGATCTGAGCAAATATGTGATAATAATACCTATTCCAAACAAAGAAGCGAACACTGTTGCAAGAGCAATTGTCCATGGATTCATATTAAACTACGGACCCATGAACAAAATAAAAACAGATCTCGGTACTGAATACAAAAATCAAGTATTCTCAGAGATATGTAAATTGCTAAAAATTGAACAAATATTTGCAACACCAGCTCATCCTGAAACCATAGGAGCTCTAGAACGTAACCATAAGTGTCTAAACGAATACCTACGAAGTTTCGTTAACGAAAACAAAGACGATTGGGATGATTGGGTACAATACTACTCTTTCTGTTACAACACGTCACCCAATTCCATACATGGTTACACACCATTCGAGTTAGTGTTTGGAAAAAAAGTAAATATACCCTCAGAACTCTCTAAAACAAAACCAGAACCAATATATAATTACGACTTGTACAATAATGAACTAAAATACAGATTACAAAATTCCATTAGCAAAGCCAAACAACTTCTAGAAAAAGCAAAGAAAAAGACAAAGAACCAAAATGACCCAAAATGTAACCCATTATCATTGAAAATAGGAGATCAAGTTTTGTTATCCGTCGAAAACAGACGAAAACTAGACCCATTGTATGAAGGTCCTTATAGCATAATATCAATTGACAATGTAAATTGCCTGATAAAAGACCAGGACAATAAAATATCTAAAATTCACAAAAATAGGTTAAGACGAATAAATAAATAAATAAAATAAACAAAATTGCTTTGAAATTGCCTATACTGTTATAAATATAAATATACCACCTAATTAATCAATACCAATACAATACTATTACAATAAGTAGACTTTAAAAATATTACTCATTATTGTTAAAAAAAGAAAAAAAAAAAAAAAAAACTTCTAACTATACATAATATAAACAATAAAGAAAAAACGAATTGTCTACCGTTCCTAAAGACAATTCATTTTTTTCAAAAGGGGTAAGGTGTAAAATACTGTAAACTTATTCATTTTATCATCGCCTACTATGTATTATTTTCTCTAAAAATACTGTAAACTTATCATTGCCTACTATGTAATATTTTTCCTAAAATACTGTAAATTGATATGTACCGGCCTACTAAGTATAGGTAAAAATTGTATAAAAAAGGAAATATAAATTAAAAATACGTAGTTCGTTGGAACTATCAAACTCAAGCTTAACGTGTTTCATTCTGTGGAGTACAAGCAATTCGCTGCTCCCATAATTTACACTGCTTGATTAGGTCATTGTGGAGTTCAGGCAATTGCTGCTCCCATAACTGGTTAGTCTGGAGTTTTGGCATTTAGCTGCTCCGACTAACCATAATCTAATCTAGAAAGAAAGAAGAATAAGGTATTGCCGAGTGGATTGGCAACAATCACATAAGGTGGCACATCACAGGGATTGCCAAGTGGACTGGCAACAACCACATAAGGTGACACATCACATGGAGGAACAAGTGAGCGTGATGAAGTCCAATTACGAATTATACAACGAGACGAGGGGGCAGGAAGCAAAAGAACGAAAGCGAATCGTGTTGCTCTATGCATCTTTAGCAGCAGTTTTGAATTCGACAGCGAGTGCGGTGAACTTCGAGGAGCGACGGAGTGATGTAATCGAGCTCTTTTTATTAGCGCAGTTGGAAATTCAGATTTTGCTGGACCGTCAACGAACCCTAAGAGGGATCATTGAGAGCGCGAAATATGGAAGGCTACACCCAGGTCTACTTCATAATCAAGACCTCCTAGCACTCTTGAAACTGCTACCAAATCGGGATCCTCTGAATGCAAGATTTGAGCCTGGATCATCAATTGCTGGATCAATTGATGAAGGTTCAAATGGTGCAAAGTGGTCGCGAGCTGCTGTTCCGACTTGATGTGCCATTGCTAGAGAAGCGATTGTTTCAACTTTTCCGAGCGTATGCTATTCCGGCAGCCCTGGATGGAGGGTTTCATTACTACCATTTGGAAGCCGACTATTTTGCGGTTATTAGTGCCGCCCAACATTTCGCCCTAATGAGTGAAAAGGGAATTAGCGAATGTACCCCGATGTTGTTGGCAGCTGATGTAAAAAGAAAGTCATTGTACCGGCTGAAGGGATGTGTGTGACCAGCATTTTTGCCAAAATTGGTAATAAGGGCTGCCGTGGTAGTTGGGCTAGCCCTTGGGATGGAATAATTAAAATGAATACACGAGGTAGGTAGTGGCAGTTACGCTCCTCTGCTCAGATGGGCAAGGAGAGGATAGCACCGTCAGCGGAATGGGAGTGTTGGTACTTGGAGAGCGGTGCGTTTTGCGGGCGAACGGGTTTCGCTTGACGTCGCAAGATGTGGTAAAGAAAGAGGTCTTCATTCATACGGGTGAATGCTGTGACGTGGTTCAACCGTTGCCGGAAGAGATTCGTGAGCTCGTGCGACTTAACGAAACAAGGCCCTTGCACGTACTGAGCGCTGAAGGATTAGGTGAGCGGTGGCGCAGCGAAGGTCGGGCGGTGGAGGAGCTAGCAAGACGAGTTAAGGAGGAGGAATTTGTTCGACAACATCAGGCAGTGGGAAGACTGCATATGTACACATCAGCAGGTACACTAGGCATTATGTTCGTTATTATCATTGCGGTGGCGTTGATGGCATATGTGAGGTGGAAGAGGACAGCAGGACGAAATCAATCGATTAAGTCACATGCAGAAAAAGTGACGTCTTCGGTCGACAGCCAGCAAGCAGATATATTAAGTTAAGGAACACTCTTATCGAGCAGCAACCTGTCAAGGAGCCGTCCAGTGAAAGTTCCGATTCCACCACCTTTGCCGTTGGACACACGCACAGACACCATACAACAAGAGGGGTTAGCATCATCGAGCCAGGTTTTGTCAGGGAAAAATAGTGCCGAATGTCAGCAACATCAATCTCGACTAGAAATAGCTTCACCCAGCGATATTGGACACTGTCCACAGAAATCATCGGCATGTCGATCATTGTTTAAGTTAAGTTAAGTGAATTGTAATTATATTAATAGGAAAACTATTTATTTCATATATATTGTTTGGGGCAAAAGGCATTGTAACGACAATATATAGTAATATAGTGTATAATGATAATATATAGTAATTGCTAATTAAGTTAGTAGTATCATTTAGCAGACCAAGATTAACTCGGAGCAATTGTAAGTCGCTCTCAGGAATAGCTCCATCTAAGGTGGGAGAGATGAGGTGACTCATTGGGCGCGACCTAGAAATGTGTAACCGATATTGTGATAGAAAGTGTAAGCTTTGTATTACAATATGCGGAACATACTTGTCGGAAAGTATTGTGTTGTAAAATGCTGAGTGTTTGCATAACAGCACTGACCTCTTAATCATGTTTTGAGGTAATCGTGGGTCGGCAAATGAGAATAAGAAAGTAGGTTAAGGTAGGTCTAGAATAAGCATAAGGAAATATAAGAGGGAGTCGATTTTTAAAAGCGAACCCGAAAGTTAGGGAAAGTTTAAGTAGTGTAAAGTAACGTAAACGTATTGTAAGTGTAAATTAAGTGTAATGAATAATAAATTTAAGTATAATAACTAATAAAATTTGATTAGAAACGGAACTAAAGAGTTTGAGTGTTCAAAAGAAGTGAACAGTGAAAGTGGAGGTCACGACATTCTCCACTATCTTGCTAGGCCGGATAGCCCTATACGCCCATACCAAAGAGGCTTTACTCCAGGAAAATCAGCCTGATCTGTTGCTGAAGAATTTTTGGCCCCCTACATGAGGATGGACGATTCCGTAGCTTACATAATGACGAAATGTATGAGTGATACCATGACCGTCCGGTTGTGGATAAAATCCGGCTCAATAGGTTACGGTGGGCGGGTCACTTAATCCGTATGGATGGGGATGACCCCACTCGGAAAGTCTATAAGGGCAATATCATTGGTAGAAAAAGAAGACGAGGCAGACCCTGCCTAAGATGGAGCGAAGGCGTAGGTCAGGACGCCAGGCAGCTTTTAGGGATATCGAATTGGTGGACTTCGGCGCAAAACCGGGATATCTGGAGTTCCTTATTAAGGCAGGCCTAGACCGGATACTAGTTGTTGCGCCGTTGATGATGATGAAACTCTCCCCAAAACATTCAAACTTTTCCGAATAAGTAGTGCGTGGTTAATCGCAGCCGGAGATGGATGAATGAAGAGATATATGCGCTTGATACCAACATAAGTAATAATTTTTAATGAATAGGGTGTGAGTTATTTTTCTTTCACCTGTGTAATGTAAAACTTAAATTTTTAATATCTTTTTTTATTCCCAAATCCATCACTGAAATGTGATGTGATGAAAAATGTGATATTACAATCTAATGAAGTGCTCTAATATGTAATAAGTGTAATATTACAAACATAATCTTCCATTACAAAAAAAAAACAGACGACATTTTTACTATTAATTACAGTTGCAGTTTTTATTGTGCACTGTGAAGATAGATGCTTGATGCGAAGTAAAGGATAAGCAATCACTTGTTGCCTTTGCTTATTGTGGCTTAATCAAGCATAATCCATGTATTATGTACATGTGGCAGAGTAATTAGTTTTTCGTATTAAAATACACCAGTTAGTTCATTTACCTACATACTTTAGCAAATTCTAAAACCAACCAGTGTGAGGATACACAGGACGAAAGCCAACCCAAACCTGTCGAAAATCAGTGCAACGCCAGCACAAAGAGAACAACCAACCATAACAAAAATAGATCCACATGATCGGCCCTCGAATACTGCCGTCGCCACTTGCGCTACGAAGAACGGTGATCCTCTGTAATTTGGCATTATATTGCAAAACATTACTTTTCAAAGATGTAATATCATCAGCACTTTGGTAATGTCATGAAGTTAACTGGTGCAGTGATGTAAAGTAATGCGTTGATGTTAGATGATGTAGTAATGCAAGGTAATGCGTTGATATTAGATGATGCGGTAATGTGCTAATGTTAGATGATGTGGTAATGCAAGGTAATATGCTGACGTTACGTGATGCGGTAGTGCTAGGTAATGCGGTGATGCTAGGTGATGTTGTAATATTTAGTGATGTTTAATTAGATAGGTGATATATGTTATATTACATACATCGCCTACCCATCTCTAGTTTAAAATGATTTTGGAAACGGCAAAGAGCAGGTGGAGGGGTAATCTAAATTCTGCACACTGCCCCACAACGATTTGAAAAGTGTTGGTATGGTCAGTACAAGAAAATCTAGAGTGGAAACCAGCCTGATCTCAGACAATGAAACAATACCGTACTCACGCAGAAACCTTTCCACATTGTTATTACGGTCACCAAGACATGTTTCAAGATCATTTGCCTGATTGAGGTGTTCTTTGAATTCGCCATTGCATTGTAATAACCCATACCGACCACAATCTCACTTTTAGAAAGCCTCCCTCGAACTGTGTAGTAATTCATAGAATGTATCTTTCTTCTCTTCGAGCGTATCAGAAGTCTTTATAGGTGAGTAGAACTGCATATTTGTGTTACTCTTTCAGTTAGACCTGCATCTCGCATTCAAAATCCTGTCAGCATCTGGCAGTGCCACAAAAAGAAATCAGCGCCATTTTAAGTCTAAAATGCAACGCTTATAACGTCGGAGTTTTCGCTCATTTTGGTGAAGACCAGCATTTTAGGCACGCTCGATGTCGTTGAGTAAGATAATGAAAAATAGTAGAGTGAGGAGACATGGGTAAGTGAAAACCGAGACGGGGAGCGGTTTTGGTGTTCCGCCATTGAGTAGGCTACCCTAGCCTAGCAGTTCCTCTTGCGTTAGAACCTGTGACATTGCATATCGAGGGAATTTGTATGGTACACAGCCAACATCAGAGTGTATTGCGATAGCTATGGCACAATTCGAATAACATTAATGCCTCTAAAAGTTTCTGCTTCGTCATGAAGAGGGCTATTGTGCTGTATTGATGGCTGGACTAGCCCTGCCATATCTTCAGTATTAGAAACTGAGCACACCAATTTATAGCATCACAGGCGGAAGTACTGAAAACATTGGAGGCTTGTCGATGGCTAGGCTCATACTCCAAGCCCCAAGGGTATCCTAAAAATTCTGATTGGTTGTCAGGTTCCCGGTCATAGGAACATAGAGGGAAATTGGCAGACGGACTTGGCATGCGGGGTTCTAGCTTTGGCAGTCTCCCGCTAGATACATCCTGCATACTGTGTAGGAATCAAATTCACTGTGTAGGAATCAAATTCACCGACACTGCTAAGCAGTTATGGGGGCGAAATATATGCTGCAATAATTGCACTCAACAGAGATCCCGAATATGAAGCATCAACAAATGATCTTCATAATCACCTTAAGAACGTCATCATTGGTACGGCCACAAAGACGACGATTAAAGTAAGCCAGCAACGGAACGAAAGAATGCTGCATACCGAGTAATGTTGCATTCTCAGAGGACGCGGGCACGCGGGGAAATTTAACACGAACTTCGTCAAGTAGAGAAGCGACCTTACAGACGGAAAAAAAGAACCTAGGAAAACCCAAAGGTCTGTGAACTTGAAAAGTACAGGGAACAACTCTATCAGACGCGCAAGTTTCACCAACAAGTCAGCAGAATGAAGCCACCTCGATTCTCATCCTACCACGACAAAGAGGGAAATATGATTTCCGATAGAATGGACATACTGGAGTAATGGGTTGAGTATTTTGATGAACAACACAAAAACCAGAATATTGGCGAGTTGAAGGCCCCGCCAACTAAAAACGACGGACAAAACTGCCACCACCAAGTATAGAAAAAACAGTCCGTGCAATTCATCGGCTTAAAAATCATAAGTCGCCAGGAGCTGATGAAATTATAGCCGAATCAAAATTAAATACGGAGATGACCAATTACACCAAGTGGTTCATTAACTTGTTCTCAGGGTATGAGACAGCGAAGCAATGCCTAACGACTGACCACGGGGCATTATCTGTGCCATTCATAAACAGGCGGATATCCCGCCGCAAGAAAAATTGCAAACTCTGGGCATCGTTCGAGAGAAGAGTCCTCCGAAGATGTTTTGGCCCTTTACATGAGGATGGACGACTCCGTAGCCTACATAATGACGAAATCTATGAGCGATACAATGGCCCATAAAATCCGGGTCAATCTTCGGGCGGGTCACTTAATCCATATGGATGAGGATGATCCAGCCCGAAAAGTCAATATCTATGGTAGAAAAAGAAGACGAGACAGACGATGGCGTAGGCCAGGATGCCAGACAGCTTTTAGGGATATCGATTTGGTGGACTTCGGCACAAAACCGGGATGTTTGGAGTTCCTTATTAAGGCAGGCTCAGACCGGGTATGCTGCTATGTGATCAGGAAAATCTGCCAATATATAGACATTCACAGCGTACCGTTGATTTTATTGGCATGAATTTTCAGTAAATTAAAAAAAAAACAAAGTTGTACTATTTACAAAGAGTTGAGGGAAATAACCCTCCAACTCTCCGAGGAAGCAAAATACAAATGAGAAACTTCTTTGGAATAAATAACGAGAGTGAAAGATTCCCACTGTTTATGGCTTCTTCAGAGTGGCCTTTATCTCACCATGGGGACTAATGCTTTATCTATTTCTGCTACTAATATGTTACCTTCGTCTATGCGTCGGTAAGGTGAAACAACACAGTTTTTACTGTAAATTTCACTGTAAAGAAATCTATAATTGGGTATTGGTGCCGCTAAAAGCGCTATATCCGGCGCAGCCTTTGGATATACTGTACACAAATAAAAAATTTCCATGTGATCCCCCTTATTATGAACTCACACTATTGTGGTATTGACAAAAATTTCACCTTTTATAACTTTGTTAATAATGGTTAGATTTTCTTCAAAATTCCTAGAGTTGTGCTATACTACATCTCTGACCTTGACGTAAAATTTGATATATTACTTCCACTTCGAAAATATGGCAATATACCATTATTATCTTTATTTGAGCAGATATCGGAACGGAATGTACATACTTTGAGAACTAGACTTAATATAGATACGCCATTGTGAATTTTTTTTAGATGTTTCGGTTTGATGTTTTCTAGGAAAACCTGTTTTAGTTTTTGGGGTTATATTTTGAGCATCCTCCTCTTATATTTTACCCAATAGGATCAGTTCCGAAAATTACTAATAGAGCCCTTTCATTTGTTACCCTATATCACTATATTCTGAAAAAAAATGTTGTTAAACTCAGCAGGATATGGCATCTCTTGCAATATGTAAAGAATTTGTAGACAACACTTTCTCACCAAATCTCGTGGCAGTAGGTTCAAGAGTTTACAAATATACCGGGTATGACAGACAGAGGGGCACACATTGAATCGATTTTAATAAGGTTTTGTTTCACGCAAAAAATTAAAAAGAAGAGAACACTGTGGTGGATTTCTCAAAATATGATAACCATGTTCAGCCGGGCTCTAAAAATATGATCAAGCCAAGAATCAATACAAAGAGGTTCTGCAGGAGAGCGAACAGTAGGTAGTTCTGATATTAGCAGAGATTTCCACCAAACTTTCCAATATGCTGTGAAACTTTTCGGTTCGAGGAGGAACTTAAGGGGGGGGGGGGGGAGCGATTACAGTAAGTTTTTTGAATATAACAATATACTATTACTAACTTAATTTGAGCAGATATCGTAACGAGGGTATTTTGGGGTCTAGACACCTTGTGCATGGAACACCATATTTTTTCCAGATTTTTGTGTTGGATAGTTTCTGAGAATGGTTCCTTGAAATAATCGATCCCTTTCGTGCTCTCGCACTTCTCTCCTTTACAACTGATATCATATCGAAATGAGAACCGAGACCTTTCATTTGGTACCTTACATGGCACGTTATGTTTATGGGGACTTATCGTTAAGTTTAGCGAGCAATATTGTAATTCACCGCATGCGCTGGGTACACCTTTCGTTCCAGCCTTTCTATTGAATACATGTAATCGTTTCTGAGAAGTGTGTGTGTGACAGACAGATAGACGGACGGACCGATTTTAATAAGGTTTTGTTTTCACCATGATTGATGAAGAAGTTGTAAACCATTCATTTAAACCTGTGGGCGCGTTACACTTGAGAACGATCATGCCAACTTCTGTTGCGCTAAAAGGATTGAGGATATTGGTAGACTGTTCCATAAAGAGTCTGTATATTTTCAAATAGTGGCTCGATTACAAAAAAGATGCCTACTAGTAAGGTTTAGCACTCCACGAGGTTACGCAATATTTGAAAAGGAATAATACATCAGGTGCCAGGAGAAGAAGAAGATATGCATTGTGGTCGAAATAAAGTCAGTTGGGGTAGGATATGTTTCCTTCTTCTTCCTTGCTGTAACGCGTGGTGATGGACACCAATGCGCCGGCATTTCCGAATTAGTTGTTGGAATGTTTTTGGAAAAAGTATGTAACCGGATAGGTGCAACTCTTTGTGTATTCTAGAGCTGGTGTCTCCAAGTTGGATTCGCTGAATATGGTATAGCTCATCAACCAGCTTAGAGAAACAAACCAGCAACACAGAATTCAAGATTTGGGAGTATTCCTTCCATTTTGTAATCGCTAAGCAAACATCACGGTTGGCTCATGTAGTTTCCAAATTAAATTTACTGTTGATCGCAATGTGGTGGCAAGTGTTCCAACAGTTTACTACCTATAATGCGGTTGTGGAAAGTGCAGAAATCAATAAACCTGTCACCGTGGTTGCTGCGGTCATCAAGATCGTATTTCGCTATCACATGCCCGAGTGACATGCTGTCAGAGTCCACCTTGATATTCAAATAACCCTTTACGATCACAATGTAAGGAAGTATCTCCTGGACTGGATTCAGTTGCTCATAGACAGATTCCATCTCTGTATTGGAATTTTCCGTTGGTATATAACGCTATGTCATAGTCAGTATCCTGTCCAAAATCGGCTCGAAAGTAATGAAAGTGCGCATTGAAGTTGCCATTAACATTAATGTGGCACTGAATTTACGCTTCCATCAGGTTTTCAGGAGTAAAATAACAGTGCCGCGAGGGGGAGAACAATGCTATCCAGAGTTCCTAAGCATCGAACTTCGCTTAACTCCAAAATGGACGACTTGAAACACTGGAATTCTCGCTTAAGGTGGAAAAAGCAAGCATTATGTGGGGCCTTGATACCTAACCTAGTTGGGCAGCCAAAGTCGTAGCCAATAAGTCAGTCCTTATTCCGTTGACTGCTGGTCCAAACCTCCGAATAACCGCTTCCACAAAAATTGGTTTGAAAAAGGAGTGAATGAAGGAGCACGCTCTTCTCCGGCAGGGTGCATATTTTTGTAACGAATAAAGAGCGGTAAAACAGGTTTACGACAGCTTGTCTTCTTTTCCATTGCGTGTAATGAAGAAAAAACAGAGAACAAAATATACGAATTTTACTATATGAAGAAGATAGAGTTATTATATCATCACCCATTCAACTAACTTTTAAAAAAATATTAAAGAAAGCCCTCGACGACTGCTACACCTTTCCTTTTACTATTTACAGTGAATACATTAAGCTGTGACATGACTATACTATCGCATCTAAACAATGGTGCACTTTCTTGAAAGCATTTTTTTCTCGGGGATTACATGTACACTTTCAATTCACTACAAAGCCCATAAAACCATTAGCACTTCGCAATAGCAAGAACTTTCTTTTCCTCTCTAGGCTAGTGTTCACCGTGAATTTATTTACGAACATGAATTCGAAATTTCGTCCAGCTATTAATTTCTCCGAGTGTTCGGAACGAAAAGGACGAAGGCAACGTGCAGCGCCCCATTCAGACACCACTGATCCAATCGGCTTACTAAGTTCAGGGTATAACTATTGTATATCGCATGGAAACTATGGGCGTGTAGTTGTTTCGTGTCAGGAATACAGTAAATCCCCAAAACGGAGATTTATACTGCCCGTGGAGGATATTTACGCACAGCTAGTTGGACATTAATTCTCTTAGTTTCTGGTTCTAACACAATTTTGTTGACACTCGACTCAAAGAGAAAATTCGATAAAATGAATAAAGTAGTCCGAGGGCTTGATTGAATTAAAGACCCCCAGCCTCCGGCCAGAAATCTGTGTAAACGTATAAATTGACCGTGAAGATTAATGTGCTGACTCGTAATATTTCTTGCGTATGGAATTTGAATTGGACAATTTCAGAATTGGAGAATTATTACTTTTACTTTTGACCACACAAACAAAACTCCAGGAAATACTGAGCTAATTTTTTTAGGATATTTGTTACTTTTATTAATGCCTACTAAGGAACACGGTGTTTCAATCAACAGATCTAACGCCGGTTGTGTACGGGGTGGCGATATGTGTAACTCTGAATGCTTGAACAACATCACAATAACTTTGTAGTCATGTAGAGTACGCACCGGGGCATCTACTTATTAGCTACACATACAAAATAATGTACTACTTTATGATAAAAACGCGGGTGGTAAGACATCCATAGATGTTCCAGCAGGTCTGTCAGTTATGCAGCCATAGGTATTCAATGACCAAAAGCGCGGCGGGTCCGTTAGCGTGTAAGGCTTCCTATATTCACATTAAGGCCTGATATGGCTAACCGGGGAACTGGGCCAAAATCTCACAATTGACAGCAAGACATCAATATCATTAGTATAGCGGGATCCCGAGCAACACCCGATGTGCTGTAGTTTTTAAACTCTTCCGACCACTTCAATAAATTTATCCTGGGCGCTTCAGGTATAAAGGTTTTGTCTTCATCGTATTAACTTAACATAACTTTCTATGCAAGATGGCTGCAGATTCAATATATTCCTTCATATATTTCCCAATTTTAAGATACATATTGAAGACATCAATATTATGCTCATTCCAAACAAACATTACCATATCTTCACTTTACTCTATGCGCCAAAGCATGTACATATATAAGCACAAAAGTTGAATGCCACTGGTACTAGCGTAGATGTCTATCTCAACGAGACATTTCCCGCCAACGTTTTTAAAGGTTTTGTTTGCAAAACAAAACCTTATTAACATCCGTTCAATGTCTGTCTGTATGCCTTTTTTTCAGGAGTCGAAAATCTTCAAAAGACATTGGCCTGGACACACCAGCGTGTGGGATTTTTATCCACTATAACCACCCGCGACTCTCTCCCTGCCCGCGGAACCCCATATCAGGTATTACATCACGGGGCCGAGTCAGCTCATTCTAGCTTAGTCACCTTTCTTCTATACGCGGCGCACGTGACTGTGCTTTTCTCCTCTCCTCTGCCTTTCGCAGTTTGATTTGGATAGATGCGATCATGGAGTTGACTGCATCCCAATTTTCTTGATGTGCTAGCATTTCGGCACCAGATTTCTCCTAGAGTCTCCTCAAAATTCCTCCTTTCTTCCACAAATCTCGGACAGTAGAGAATACATGGTCTGGGTCCTCTGGCACTCCATCGCAATTTGGACAGTCGGGTGATGTCTCCAATTTAAACCTGTGCAGGTATTGGCGATATCCTCCATGCCCCGTGAGAAACTGAGTGAGATTATAATTAAACTCACCGTGTCGTCTCTCCAACCACTCCTTGATGGCAGAAATGAGCTTATGAGTCCACCGACCCTTTCCCGAGCGTTCCCACTGCTCTTGCCATCTATTTGTTGATCTCCTCTCTCAGCGTTCTTCGTCTGCGATAAGGGGGAGATTGGATTCGCGTTGTATATATTCGCCATCTCAGCTGCCAAGATGTCAATCGGCATCATTCCAGAGATGACGAATGCTGCATCATCTGAAACAATCCTGAAGGCAGAGCATACCGTCAGGGCTGTCCTCCGGTAGACTGCACTCAGTTTGTTAGTGTTAACTGACATCTGCAACGCCTCCCTTCAAACTGGGGTTGCATAGAGCATGACTGAAGGCACCAGCCTGGCTATAAGCAACCTAGAGGTATGCCGTGGTTCTCCCACGTTCGGCATCATTCTCGCCAGGGCCATACTAGCAGTGGAAGATTTATCGCAAACATATTTTACGTGTTGCTTATAGCTGAGCTTCTTGTCTATCACCACCCCCAAGTATTTGATCGCCGGCTTGATGATGATATGATTCCCTATTCTAATACAGGCGTAATTTCGTAATTTCTTTTCCGGCGTTTAGTGATGAAGACCGCTTCCGTTTGTTCCTCCGCAAGTGCCAGACCAGAGCTCTCTAGCCAACTTTTAACTGCACTAATTGCCTCGCCTGAGTATAACTCAGCATCTTCCAGATGCTTTGCAACAACAACCAGCGCTGTCGTCAGCATAACCCACCACTGTGGCTTCCTACGGAAGGGGAAGATTAAGTACATCGTTGTACATGATGTTCCATAGTAGTGAGCACAACACGGAGCCCTGTGGGACACCCGCAGAAACAACGTACTCCTGGGGTCCGTCATCGGTTTCATACCAGAGCCTTCTTTCAGTTAAATAACTGAAAGGAGGAGGCAATACCAACCTTCGCTAGGGATTTTCGTATTAGATTCCAATTGGCCGAATTGAATGCATTTTTAACATCCAGGGTTATTACCACGCAATATTTGCTAGTACCACCCTTTCCGTGGATTGCATCTTCGGCCAAACCAGTAACCAATTTGATGGCATCAATGGTTGATCTGGCTTTACGGAACCGATACTGCCGATCTGAAAAGCCACCTTGGCTCTCAACAACCGGGTATAATCTATTATAGATTACCCGCTCTAACATTTTCCCCACAGGCTTAGGCAGAAGTACCAACTTTTGCTGCTTCCATATCGGTGAAAATATTCCCTCGGACATGCACGCTTCGAATAGCTCAGCAAATATGCCCGGCCTAGATTTCACGGTAAGCTTAAGGGCCTTATTCGGTACTCCGTCCAAGCCCGGCGCTTTATTGTCTCTACCGCAGATCTCCAGCAGCTCGTCTCTGGTGACTGGCGGAATTGTCGTCACATTCAGAAGTGGTAGGATTGTGTTGGTGCACTCCTCTTGCTGAGGGAATAACTCCTGGATGATTTTCAGCAAGAGGCTGGGGCACGTGATCTGCGGAGATGAACGGCCTCTGAATAGTCCCATCACGATTCTATAAGCACTCCTCCACGGGTTTACGTCCGCTTCTGAGCAGAACTCCTTAAAGCATTTCCTCTTGCTTCGCTGAATGGGGAGCTTGAGGGTTTTGCGGGCTGCCTTATAGGCGCACTCTTTTTGCCTTGATCGACTCTACCCTCGCCCTCTGATCCGCTCTTCTGGCTCGGTGGCAGGCTGATCGAAGGGTGGCCAGTTCAACATTCCACCAGTAGTTTGGTGTTCTACTGGGGAATGAGCACATTCTAGGTATGGACGCGTCACATGCTTTGGCGATGCATTGAGCCTAGTGGACGGGTCTTTCCGTAGAGGTGCCTGCTTTATTAGGTTAATCGAACCATACCTCTACGAAGGTCTGCTCATACAAAGATTTTGCAGACCATCCTGAAATCTTTTTCGGTTTCGGGCATGATAGCTCTTTGCCCTGTGGCTCGACATATGTCTCAAAGAAGATTGCCTGATGATCGCTGTGGTTGTAGCGTTCGCTGATGCACCAGGACATACCACGCGCCAGCGCAGGGCTGACAAAAGTCAGGTCTACAACCGAGCCTGACCCCCCTTACTTAAAGGTGTTTACAGCACCTTCGTTAGCCAAGACTATGTGCGCAAAAGCTTCTAATAAACAGCGCCCCCTGGCATTTGATTCTCTGCTACCCCACTCAAGGGCCCAAGCGTTGAAATCATCAGCAATCAAGTTTGGACTTCGTCTTCTTGCGTCGAGAATAAGATTATCAAGCATTTCCTCGAATTCAGACAGTGTCAGACTTGGTGGGGCGTAGCAGCTGCATACATATACACCACTTATTTTTGCCCACACATAACCACAGGCTGCCTGACTTGCAGTACATTGTATGGCATGTCAACCGCAAGCCTATATCGCCGCTCCATCAGTCGAATCTGTGACCCATATGCCACCGTGACGGTGTCTATACGGTTCACTTATGATGGCAATTTCCATCTCAGATTCGAACGTGGTCTGCTCAAGTAAATCCTGAGCGACCCTGCAATGATTCAGGTTTATTTGAATAAACCTCATTTTCTCATTGCAGTGAGCGCCTTCCTAAACTACGGACATTTATCACTTCCGGTAACATGCCGGTTATCCTGTTCCTCTTTTACTTCACATAATAGGCATTTTTGGTCCCTATTGCACTCTCTGGCAATATGGCCTTTCTCCCCACACCTTCTGCATCGATCGGATCGATCAATGCTGCTGGTGCATGCCTTGGCGAAGTGCCCAAACATGAGGCAGTTAAAGCACCTTTACTTACCTTCGAAAAGTTTCTTCTCTTAAACGGCAGACAACCCATCCCATCCGAAACTTTCTGGCGGCTAACAACATCTGCGCTGCCTCCACTGGTACTCGTATTGTGGCTGTTTGAGTGCCACCATAGGTTTTTCGTAAGCCCTCAACAGACTCTTCTGTAAGTTCTCTCAACTTGAATTGCTCCTTCAGAGCAGTACAAACTTCTTCTTTCGATGTCACTTCATCGAGATCCTTACATTGTATATAGATATCATGTTTTTGGGTACGCACTACGGTGTTCTCCCTGACTGAGTTTTTCATTTGAGTGCGAAAGTCATCAGTTTTGCCTACGCTGGATCTTTTCAGCTCGAACATGAGATCACCTTCCTGGGTTCTTCTGATTCTGTTCACATTTCCGCTCAGATCTTTTAGGTCGGGATCTGCTTTGACCTTTTTGAGTATCTCCGCGTAGGACAGATTGCCCTTACTGGAGATAGCAATTGCATCTGGACGAGTTCGCACTTTTGATTCTCGTTTTTGGTAACTTTAGTCCATCCATCGTCTTCGTTCGTCTTGGGCTTCGCAACGCTGGTCGAGTTTCCTACATTCGTTGTACGCTTTCCTCCTTCTGAACTGCTGGTGCTGGTTTTCAAAATGTCCTGTCCGCCTTTTTTTCTCTTAGGCGCCTGCTGATTATCTAGAGGATCCCCCACTTTTTCACGTCCTCGTTTCTTTCGCCGTGATTCGATGGTAGTGCGGTTAGGCGTCACTTGGGTCGCTTGCGACACTGTTGGCACAGGAGGGTCGGCGTATCCTTATTATGCGTTTCCTCCATTTGCGATCTATTATAGAGGACTCTAATAACCCTAACCATATTCTTTATGGCTTGGTGCACGTTGTGCTTGTCCTCGATGAATTCGGACAGCTATTTTTGCCCCAAGCTGGGTGGAGGGTAATTCCTCCGGTTCGGGACTCTTCTCCCTATAAGCCCCGGCAGGATTACTCTTGTTACACGCTCCTTCACTTTTGGCGTTTATTGACCTTACCTGTACTTTATTCTTCATCGTCTTTGGCAGTGATGGAGATCTCAAAGTGGACGAGCTTCTTTTGAATGGGTTCTTTCCTTGTTCCTGGAGTACCTCCTGCTGTCACGATATGTTCAGATATTGCCTCGCGCCTCCACCAAAACCGGCTGCAGGTCGCATTTTGGTCTATTTCCGTTTTATTCAAAACCCGACCACGGTTCTTCAAAAGCGCTAGGTGGCAGCCATATTGGTTTCAGCTAATACAACTGAGCTTGCCATCTACCGGAGAGTGGAGCGAGCTGCTACTCAAATTAGTGCGGCCCGCTAGTAGATATCATTTGAATTCACGTGGAATACACAACTTTGACCTTCTATAACTTTGTTAGTAATAGTTGGTTTGCATTCATTTCCAGAATTATGTCTTACGTTATCACTTACACTGATGCCAAGTACGGATTAATTTCTAAAATATAGTAATATGCTATTATTAACTTTATTTAAGCGAACATCGTAATGGGATGCATTTTGAGACCTAGGCTCTGTATAAATGCATTACTGTGTTTTCTTTAGATTGTTTGGTTGTGTAGGTTCTGAGAACGAGACCTGTTTCACACACTTTTCTTTGCCTTCACTCCCCTGCGTTTCACCCAATATAAGAAGATAATTTTCGAAAAGTGCTAATTAGGCTCTTTCGTTTGATATGCCTTATGTTGCTTAAAGCCAACACAAAATGATGTAACTCGTTGCATGTGTAGCGGTTCATAGACCACATATTCCCACCAAATTTAGTAAGGATAACTCCAACGTTTCGGAGTGAATCGCGTGTGACAGATGGACAGACAGATAGACAGACATACGGACAAACAGATAATGAAACGATTTTAGTCAGGTTTTGTTCCACACCAAACCGTAAAAACAGAAAGAACGTCGCATCGTTCCCACAATGTGTACGACTGACGGTCTGTGCCCACCCGATGCACTTACTTCGATTTCATTGCATTCTATGTATTTCACTTTCAATGCGTTTAATTTTAACCTAACAAGCGGCAGTGTTTTGCCGAAGAAGAGAGTATATGATGTTTTTTCTTTTCAAAATAAGGCCAAACTTGTTGAAATGGTCGCAAGTTCTAACCTCAGATTCATCGTGGTTTCGGGAATCCATCCAATTCCATTTGTAGCATGAGTTAGTAAGATCAGCTTATATCTTCAATATTTATTTCGAATGTTGTTAATTCGATTGACAGTGGCCACCATCGGTGTTCTCCGTGGCGGAGCAGGCCATGCATTACAAATAAAAATGTACGGCCCTCTCAGCAGGCACAACTACCTCGTGAATACTGGTGTCGAAATTTTGGTTCTTCCCGTACCCCGGCACCATCGACTTTTTCCACAACTGTTCAAACTGGCGGCAGCAAATTCCTTCCGCATAAACACATACGGGTATAGGCAAGTGGACGTGAGTCTTGGCTTGCGTAGGACGTTTTCGTGGCGATTCATCCTGGCGAATGTCAGCTTCCCTATACTAAGCGCAGACTTCTTGTGTCACTATGATTTGCTGGTGGACTTGCAAAACAAGTCCTTTATAGATCCCACGACCAACGAATTAAGGTCTTACCCAAGTAACAATCTTTCCGTATTTTTAGAGGACATTACCGACTCTCGTGTTCGGGCAATCCTCTAAAAGTTCAGCCAGATTACTACCGAGTGTAATCGCTCTAAACCAGTGAAGCACAATATGCAGCACCATATTAATAATACTGGCTCCCCTATCTTCTCGAAGGTGCGTCCCCTACCACCTCAGAAGCTGGCTATTGCACGGAAAGAGTTTGAACAACTTATGCAACAGGGTATCTACAGACCTTCGGACAGCTGTTGGTCTTCCCCACTCCATATGGTCCCTCTACCAAGTGACGAATAGCGCCTCTGTGGGGATTACAGAAGGCTAAACGCACAGACTGTTCCAGATCGATATCCTATTCCCCTCATCCACGATTTTGCGCATCATCTCGCAAACTACCGCATCTTTTCGACCTTGGATTTAACCAAGGCCTATCATCAAATCCCTGTAGCTCCAGAAGATATTCCAAAGACAGCAATATGCACATCCTTTGGCCTCTTCGAGTTCACACGGATGACTTTCAGGTTGTGCAATGCGGCGCATACCTTTCAAAGGTTCATCCACTCGGTCCTGCGACACCTCGACTTCTGTTTCGTATATTTGGATGATGTTTTGGTCGCTTCTTCCTCAGAGTCTGGACATTTTTCAACGTCTCCTTGAGGCCGGGTTAGTCCTAAACGTTGAGAAATGTGAGTTCCTTCCAACACAGGTGAAATTCCTCGGCCACTTCATTTCCACTGACGGAATACAGTCCGACCCAGACAAGATGCAAGCGATGTCAAGCTTCCCGCGTCCGAGAACCGTGAAGGATTTGCGGAGGTTTTTGGGCATGCTAAACTTCTATCGTTTTGAACGCGCACTTGTCTGGCCCCAAAACAAGAGACACACGAGAGATTGTGTGGTCTGAAGAGGCCGTACGCGCGTTTGATAAATCCCGACAGCACCTGGCTGATGCTACACTCTTGGCATTTCCTCGACAAGATGCACCCATAGCCGATTTTGTTGACGCCTCTGACATCGCAGTAGGTGCTGCTCCAAAAGGTGAATCAAGCCTGGCAGCCGTTGTGCTTCTTCTCCAGACAGTTAAACCCCACTCAACAGAACTATAGCACTTACGATCGATAACTACTCGCAACGTATTTGAGCATTAAGTACTTCCGCTTCTCCCTTGAAGGCAGGCAACAAAAGCCCGACAAAGCGTCAGCTTCGACATCTGAGCCTTATAAGCCACTTCACGTCTGATATACAGCCTGTGTCCGGCAAGAGCAACATAGTTGCTGACGCTTTGTCACGTGTCTCCGAAGTTCGGCTCGAACCTCTCTCTCTGCTGTGGATACTCGGAAAAGGGAACCCGGGCACACATTCCGGGCACCTTTCGCAAGGAATTGTTCCACGCGGTTCACGACGTATCGCATCCAGGCATCAGATCGTCAAATCGGTTAGTCACCGAGAAATACTTCCGGCCCTCCATGAACAAGGATGTCAACTTCTGGGCCAGAGAGTGCATCGCATGCCAAAAGTGTAAGGTCACCAGGCATGTAAGAAAAGAGGTGGGCTCATTTCGCCGCACTACCAAGCGGTTCCACACCATCCGACATCGACATCGTAGGACCTTTGCGAGGCTCGCACGGTTACATCATCGGCAGCTTTACGCGGTGGCCTGAGGCAATACCTCTAAAGGACATTGCGGCGCAATCTTGTGCCGGAGCCCTCTGTCGAGAGTGGATCCCTCGCTTTGGCGTCCTTGCAGTGACCATCACTGACCAGGGAATGCAATTTGAGTCCACCCTTTTCTCGGAGTTAGGCAAACTCCTGGGTTTCAAACGCCAGCGGACTACTACATACCACCCGTAATCCAATGGGATGCTAGAACGTTGGCACCGGACACTGAAAGCCGCCGTTATGGCTCGCGATGATCCGTCCTGGACTCAGGTCTTGCCTCTCGTCCTACTCGGCCTACGAGAAACCCGTCGAGAGGAATTTACTGCCAGCCCCGCCGAGCTGATATACGGGGAGAAACCAAGACTCCCAAGTGATCCGGTCTTCGACAAGAGGTCGGTCTCACAGATTCGGTATTACTGCACCTGCTGAAAGACAGCCTTCGCCACAGGAAAGCCACATCTCCCATACAACACTCGTCCGCATCTGCCTGCGCCCCCAAGGAGCTGGACACCTGCACGCACGTCCTGGTCAGGACGGATGCTGTCCAGAAGCCGCTACAGCCCCCATACGAAGGCCCGTACCGTGTTCTCGAGCGTGGAGAGCATTTCTTCCAGCTCGAGATCTGGGGACACAAAAAAGCTGTCTCCTTATCCAGGCTGAACCCCGTTTGCGCCCCAAATCAACGTTGCGTTCGCTTCGCCGTATGATGGGGAACGCAGTTCGGAAGTCAGTCGCTGAAACCCCTAGGTTTCATTTGGGGGCGGAGTGATGTGGCGCAACGGGGCTAACAACATTCGAGATTTATTTCGAATGTTGTTAATTCGAATGGCAGTGACCACCATCGGTGCTCTCCGTGGCGAAGCAGGCCATGATTTAAGAAATGGTGGATTTCGAAAAAAATGAATTGAGTTTTAATGTCAGGTGTTTTAAGTAAGAGAGTTGAAGAAAAGTTTTGTTCATCTTGTATAACAAATTCATTTACATTTTTTTTAAATGAAAATAAAGTTACATGAAGACGAAAGAACTCAGGATTTTCTCAGAAAGCTCAATTTTTATCAAAGACCGCTTGCTAATGTGCTCATATACCTGTACACATCTAAACTAATCATACGTATCTGAATAATTCGGCTTTATTTTGTAAAAGTGAATATAACTGCACTGAAGTGGGAGTATGTACCACATAAATATCATATGTATGTATTCATCTACCCGCAAACTTTACAAGCTTAGATATGCTTCGAGAAATTGAGGCTTACAAGTCACCGAAATGGGTAAGAAAAAATAAATATAAAATCCTCCTATGCGGCCTTCATATATGTATGTATATGAGGTCTTATACCCTGATGCAGTGTTTCACGGTGGCGCTGACATGGGCAATTCTATGTATAAATAAAACAAATTCTACTTACGATGCCGTAGGAAGCGGTAAATTCTGACAAAATAAAAAGCTGTGACCACCATCAATTTTGCTAGTAACAGTATCATCAGCAGCAGATATCCGAATGGATATATTTTGAGGACTAGATTTTAAAAAGCTTTGTGATTTTTGAGGTTTCGTGTGAAACATCCCCGCGGGACTGCCATTACGCTGTTACATCGCGGGGCAGGATCAGTTATAAACTGCGGCTCATATTAGCGACATTTTACATCTCCGCCAGGTGCATGGCGAATCTTGAGCAGTTAAAAACAACGTGCTTCACATCCTCCGGAATCATACCCCATATCGGGCAATACGGGGAGCTGTCACGCCCAAAGCAGTAAAGATATGCGCGATATTCTCCGTGTCCGCTTAGTAATAGGTCATAGCTAATCTCCCCATGGCGTTATTGCGTTGATCACTTTAGGAAATCTGTAATTCTAGCGTCCTTTAAGAGAACTGTACCATCTTTTCTGCTACGCCAATCTTGCTTCAGTTCATGCCAATTGTCGACGATAGGTGTAGGATTTGCCGACTGCGTATGTTGGTCGTAGAGACGTCGACCCCCGTTCGTCAAGATGTGGATAAGGATCATGCCTGCTATTACGCATGCTGTCTCTTCAGATGTTGTACTGTAGGCACCCGATGTCCGCAATGCATTTAATCGATATGGGCGTGCAATCTTTTTCCTCTTTGAGCTCTGAGCTTCACAGTCACGACTAGCTTCGCTTGTCTCCACTTTTCTGGGAAAATACCTTCCTTGAAGCACGCTTTGAATATTTGTGGGAGCCAATGTAATCAAGATACTAGCCCAGTGGTCGTTGTGGTATATTCCTCGCTTTCCCACCAATTCAGATCCTTGGATAGCGTGTTGCTAATAAACGTAAAGTCTATTACCAAGCCCATATCCCGTCTTCGGAAAATATTGGCTCCACCGGTATTTCCCAGGAACACATTCAGACATGAAAATGCGCCGAGTAATACGGTGTTTTGCATTTGTTTCGCGACGTATGGAATTATAATTGGGTTGTGACGACTTGCATCGGTAGCAAGTTTTTCAAACATTAGTATGAATTCATCTAGTGTGAGGCTTGGTGCAGCATAGCAACTATTTACATATGTTAATCTGGAAAAACTGCGAGAGAGGTGGTTTCGATTGTATGGCCATATAATTCGCGCTAACGAGAATTCACTTGCCAAGATTGGTCTGAACATCGAAGTCGATGGTAAACGACCAAAAGGCTAGCCGAAACAATGGTGGCTTAATACGCTGGATGGGGATCTAAAAGCCTCGAGATTGCATCCAGATCAGGCATTTGATAAAATAAAATGGCGACACCGATCACGACGAGCCGACCCCGTTTGTGAAGGGCGCAAAGGCTGAAGAAAAAGACGAATGTTGTAGGCTACTGATAGCCTGTTCGATAGCTGAGTCTGGACCAAATTGCCGCTTCTATCTGATATCCAAACACCACTTTGGAGATTTTTGTATTGTATTGTATTTTCGAGAACAATTTAGGAAAGTAGGTCCTGGGCTACCTGGAAATGATTCAAGTTCCGCTGTAGGAAATTCATCTACGTAGAGCTGAAATCGCTTTCCTGTACGCCGGACATCTGTAAGTGCCTGTGAAATGATCGAAGGGACTGGTTTCCCATCCTTCACATAGCAGACATTTGGGATAACTTTTGCAGTCCTTGGCAATATGATCTTCCTCTCCGCATGTCAGTCCCAACTTCGACCTATCTGCTTCTCGCGATGTGTTCAAATTTTAGACATTTGAAATACTTCTTAGGCGATGTTTCTTCTCTTAACCGACAATAGTTTTTCCGCTACTTTGATTGGGAGGACTATTGTAGTAGTCTGAGTACCACTGTATGCATTTTTTAATCCTATTACATTGGACTTATCTATTGAATTTATACCGAGCTGTGATGTGACACCATAAAGCGTCACAGATATCCGCCTTTGTGGTAATCTCATCCAAGTCAATCATCACTCAATTTTGACATATTTTCACCTCCGGTGCTTCGTTTAAGGATGTTTCCATTTTCTATTCCATTCGATTCCATGCAGGTCTTGCGATTTATTTTCGCCGCGCTTGAGTTCGATTAACCTCCCGCACAATTTCAAGGTACGTCAGCTCACTTGTTAATGTTATAATCAACGCATCTGGTAGCAATCTGTTTGCTAGCTTGCTTTTCTCTCTACTTTAGTCCAGTGTAAAACGCCTTTGTCTACGTTGTTTCTAGTATTTAAGATACTTATTACTGGACTTCTCTTGTCGTTGTCTGCGAGTGTTTGTTTCAGTTTCTGGCTAGCGTTTGTGAAGATGTGGTCGGTGAACCGCTACGCGTAAATATCGTTTTGAGTTGGGTTCAAGGGGTGCAACATTTTTTCCACAGAATTTGGCCATGTATTATATCAAACGAAACGGCTTAATTAGTTCTTTTCGAAAATGATCTTCTTATACTGAATAAAACACAGGGCAGTAAGGACTCAAAATATGTGTGCCAAAAATTGAAACCGGTCTCGTTTTCAAAACCTATCCAAACGAGAAATCTGAAAAAAAATCATTATCATCATCATCAACGGCGCAACAACCGGTATCCGGTCTAGTCCTGCCTTAATAAGGAACTCCAGACATCCCGGTTTTGCGCCGAGGTCCACCAATTCGATATCCCTAAAAGCTGGCGTCCTGACCTACGCCATCGCTCCACCTTAGGCAGGGTCTGCCTCGTCTTCTTTTTCTACCATCCTCATCCATACGGATTAAGTGACCCGCCCACCGTAACCTATTGAGCCGGATTTTATCCACAACCGGACGGTCATGGTATCGCTCATAGATTTCGTCATTATGTAGCCTACTGTAGGCTACGGAATCGTCCATCCTCATATAGGGGCCAAAAATTCTTCGGAGGATTCTTCTCTCGCACGCGGCCAAGAGTTCGCAATTTTTCTTGCTAAGAACCCAAGTTTCCAAGGAATACATGAGGACTGGAAAGATCATTGCCTTGTACAATAAAAGCTTTGACCCTATGGTGAGACGTTTCGAGCGGAACAGTTTTTGTAAGCTGAAATTGGCTCTGTTGGCTGGCATCAACCGTGCGCGGATTTCCTCATCGTAACTGTTATCGGTTCTGATTTTCAACCCTAGATAGGAGAAATTATCAACGGTCTCAAAGTTGTATTCTCCTATCATTATTCTCCCTGTTTGACCTGTGCGGTTTGATGTTGTTGGTTGGTTGGTTTTCGATGCTGACGTTGCCATCATATCCTTTGTCTTGCCTTCATTGATGTGCAGCCCAAGATTTCGCCCTAATTGTCGCCTGCTCTATCTGGATGAAGGCAGTTTGTACGTCTCGGGTGGTTCTTCCCATGATGTCGATATCGTCAGCGTAAGCCAGTAGTTGGGAGGATTTAAAGAGGATCGTACTTCCTGCATTTACCTCAGCATCACGGATCACTTTCTCCAGGGCCAGGTTAAAGAGGACGCATGATATGATATCTCCTTGTCATAGACCGTTGTTGATGTTGAATGGTCTTGAGAGTGATCCTGCTGCTTTTAACTGGTCTCGCACATTGGCCAGGGTCAGCCTAGTCAGTCTTATCAATTTCATCGGGATACCGAATTCCCCCATGGCCGTGTACAGTTTCACCCTGGCTATGCTATTATAGGCGGCTTTAAAGTCGATGAATGGAAGGTGCAACTGTTGTCCATATTCCAACAGTTTTTCCATCGCTTGCCGCAGAGAGAAAATCTGATCTGTTGTTGATTTGTCTGGAGTGAAGCCTGTTTGGTATGGGCCAATGATGTTCTGGGCATATGGGGTATTCGCCCTAGCGAGATAGAGGAGAATATCTTATAGATCGTACTCAGCAACATGGTAAGTCTATGATTGCTGCACTGTGCGATATCTCCCTTTTTATGTATGAGGCAGATAATGCCTCGTTGCCAATCGTTAGGCATTGCCTCACTGTCCCATACCTTGAGCACAAGTTGATGAACCAATTGGTGTAACTGGTCGCCTCCATATTTAATTAAATTGGCTGTAATTCCATCGGCTCCTGGCGACTTATGATTTTTAAGCCGATGAATTGCGCAGACTGTTTCTCCTATACTTGGTGGTGGCAGTATTTGTCCGTCGTCTTCAGTTGGCGGGACCTCCAACTCGCCGATGTTCTGGTTGTTCAGTAGCTCATCAAAGTACTCAACCCATCGCTCTAATATGTCCATTCTTTCGGAAATCAGATTTCCCTCTTTGTCTCAGCAGGATGACCGTCGAGGTGTGTAAGGCTTCATCCTGCTGACTTGTTGGTAAAACTTCCGCCCCTGGTGCGGTTGCTCCCTGTACTTTTCTAGTTCACAGATTTGTCGGTTCTCCCAGGTTTCTTTTTTCCGTCCGTGAAGTCGCTTCTCCGCTCGACGGAGTTCGTGATAAGTCTCAGCGGGTGTCCGCGTTCTTTGAGAATGCAACATTACTCGGTATGCGGCATTCTTCCGTTCTGTTGCTAGCTTACATTCATCGTCAAACCAGCCGTTCCGACTTTTCTTGCGGTTGGGGCCAAGATCTTTGTGGCCGTATCAATGATAACGTTCTTCAGGTGGTTATGAAGATCATTTGTTGATGCTTCATCTCCAGGATCTCTGTTGACTGCGGTTATTGCGGCATCTATCTCCCTCTTATAGGTGTACACGAGGACTGCGTTGTGGATTGCTTCAGTATTCACCCTCACCTGATTATCAGAGGGGATTGTAGGTGGTGTCGTAATTCGAGCTCGAAGCAGCGTGCCAGCGAGATAGTGGTCCGAGTCTATATTGGGCCCCCTATATGTTCTGACATTTATCAAGGCTGAGAGGTGGCGGCGTTCAATCAGCACGTGGTCAATTTGGTTGAAAGTGGTCCCGTCTGGCCCACGTATGTTTGTGAACCGCTTTCAGCGCAAACCAGGTACTTCCAGCAACCATTTCGTGTGATGCTGCTAACTGGATAATGCGCAGTCCGTTATCATTGGTATTCTTATGTAAGCTATGGGAGCCAACGTATGGCTCCGTCCCTACTTGACTGTTCAAGTATCATTTTGATATCATACTTGGGACAGGCTTCGAGAGTCCGCTCAACCGCCTCGTAGAAGGTATCCTTCTCTGCAGTCTCCTCTGTAGGGGCGTGAACGTTTATGAGGCTTATATTTCTAAACCTGCCTCGCAAACGCAGAGTGCATAGCCGTTCGCTTATATTTTCAAAGCCCATAACAGCCGGTTTCATTTTTTGGCTGACTAAGAAACCTACTCCAAGCACATGGTTTACTGGATGACCGCTATAATATATGGTGAAGCGGCTCCAGGAAACCGGTCCCTGTCCATCGCATCTCTTGTAACGCTGTTATATCAGCCCTATATTGGGACAGAGTATTGGCTAGCTGCTCAGCAGCATTCGGTCTGTACAGGTAGCGCACATTCCATGAGAAAATGCGCAAATCGTTAATCCGTTGTCGTTGCCGGGTTCGTCGTTGTAAGATCCATCCTGTCTGTGCTCCTTTCGTGGCTTCGTAACATCGGTTTTTGGTGTAGGGTTGTCAGCCCTACCCAACCCCCAACCTGGTGGACCAGTTGGTATATTTGGTCCCGTTTTTAGGCGCGAAAAATGAAAATACAAACGTAATAAACAGAAACTCTTTTGAATCGGGGCGCTCACCCATAGAACGCGAGGACTTTCTAGGAAGAAATTAGTGAATTTTAATAATAATAATCGTTGGAACGACAATCCCAGCGCTCTAAGCACTTGAGCCATCCAGTGAATTTCAAGGTACATTTATATTTATCAATGTCAATTCCTGTATATATCCAGTGGAAATGTCAACGTATGATTTGGACTTTTAAAACCATTGTAAACTATGGGATAAAATATAACTTTCTTTGGAAGCTGAGGCTTTATTGATTAAGATGTATGATGTATGTACGAGTATCTGAAGTACTGGCAGATATAAGTTATAATACCACCGCATCATATATTCCAAAGTTAGCCACCCGATAAAACTCATTTCTCATAAAGAACTCAGCTTCGATAGTACATAATTTTGAATTCATTCCCCATATGTGGAAAGTAGCTGCAAAGCAAATGACTGTCTGATATCCGAGACAAAGGTCTCCCCTGGGAGCACTCTGCATAAAAGTCCTCAACTACGATAACAACCACTCCCGCCTAGCAAGCGACAAGCGAGGATGAGACTGTCTCTCCCAAAAGGTTTCTAAATAAAACCATTAATAACATATGCATGGAGCGAGAAATACTGTCGAGGTAACATTTCGTTACACCCTTGTGAATTTGAAGTTAGATAATATGCTTGGGTTCCGCCATCAAAATTTAACGATGACTTCGATAGCATCGAGTTGGATACATACATACGGAGCTTTATAAACTCCAAGGATAATGGCGCTACGTCCATGCTAGTCTACAAACGTGTACATACATATCTATATGTGAGCACATATATGAACCGATGTGTCGTTGGAGCAGCATTAGTGAAGGCAGACTCTGGGGAATTTGTGTGGCTTGCATTATTTAATTTTATTGTAAATTGCCGAGTCGATAACTAATGCTGAGAGACTCCCCTAATAGAAAACTATCATAATGTATATTAAATTGCAAATTGAAGAAATTTGGGTCAACTCAGATAGCTTCATTATCGATATGAATAATGACGGGCTATTGTATGAGCGTCAAATAATTGCCAGGCGACACAGAATAGCTTACGTTAAAAAAAGGACGAAAATTGGTGGTCCCATTCTGTGAAACAATTTATTACTGTATAGGAAAATTGAAAGCTAAGCAACTTTTATTGGCACTATTTGTGTCTCTTGTGTGTTAACTGGGTTGGAAAAGGGTTTGATGCTCCTGAATAAAGTGTCACTTTCAATATACGCTTATATATTGTATAATGAAATTCTATTGTCATATAAAAATTCTGACAATAGTTGAGGTAATCTTGTAATCTGCAGAACCATGATTTGTTTTCGTCCATTTATGGTCTGCATGTCACGCGAAACTGACTTTAAGTTTGTTAGGGGTGTTGGGATTACGCAATTTTAGATAGGTAAGGAGTATGGATATCGACGAATTTGTAAATAGTGAAATATATGCAGTAATATCAGTATTTCTGCGAATGATTCCTGCTTCTCTAATTTTGTTTCTAATATTGGTTAAAAGGAATGAAAAGTACAGTCTAACCGTACCGCGGACCTCTGGCAAAAAAGAACATTTTTTTATAAATAGTGGACATTACATTTAAACACACTTAATCTAGCGGAAGCATTAACAGTTAACTTAATCTTAGATTATACATAGCTGATATAATTTCATAACAGGCAATACAGCGGCTGAAGAGGAATAGGCGAAGGGAAGGATTGTGGTTTAGGCTTAATGCCTTGTTAATTTGCGGGATATTGAACAAGTCACTTAGATAAACAACTTATTTAATGGTAGAGATAGGAGCTGAATTAATACTAAATGACAAGATCTTGATGTTGGATGCCATTTTCGAAGATATCCTCATTCTGTTCCGGCGAAAGCCGATCGTCTGACACTTTTGGGGATCAGCGGCAAGTTTAATAATACTAATCGTTGGTGCTATAATTTGTATTGCATCAGGGCCTTGAAGTGTGTTAGAGCACTTCATTCAAAACCGTAACGATACACTACAGGATTAAAGTACCCCGTAGGAGGCAATGTGGTCAGCATTGCGCCATTACCCTGATTTGACTCAGGTATTCATTCACAGCTGAGTCGATTGGTATCCGATATCAAATCACGATACAAATTCGACTGCCACCAGTGAGATTTGAACCGCAACCTTCCGTATGACAGCCTTGCAGTTGAGACATATTTCAGTTCGGCTTATAGTATTGGATAATGATCTTGATAGCTCAGTGGTTGAAGAACTTGGGTTGTTAGCAGAAGGATTTGTATCATGACTGGATGCTGGATTATATTCAACTCGGCTGTAAATGTGTACCTGAGTCAAATTGAAGTAACAAGTACGGACGAGGTAATGCTGACTGCCCCAAGGCCCCGATGAAATTAGGTAGTCGCGTCAAATTATTACTTTTATATTTCCGAGCTGCCACAATCTCGGCAGATGCCGGGTTTTACCTAATACTAACATTTAAACGTGGAGGATCCTAGCTACTTAAAAGGTAAGTTGGCTCTGGTGATGGTGGCTGATGGCAGGCTAATGGGAGAATCCGTCAGGAATTCCCCGCGACATCGAAGGTATGCAGAATGGTGTATTTCTCTATGGTTTGAACCAGACTGTGTGTGGGTCCCAGGACATCAAGGCACGCCGTTAGGGATTTGGAAACAGCGTCTGTAGCTGATAATATTATGGGAACTACAACCATCCTCTCGAAACACCAAATTTCTTTGATTTCCTGAACCAGTAGCTCATTGATTTAAGTGATGTCTGTCGATTCGGAAGAGTTTTATGTTAGAGAAGAAAGATGCATAACGGGAGTCCAGCTTGGTTTCACTCAAAGGCATTATTTGTGGTTTGTGTTCGCCGAGGAGAAGCTTGAACTCATGCCTGCGAGCCCGACCAAATAAGGAGTTAATATTCAATTAGATGAGCTGACCTTGCATGTTTAGACGCTAGAAAATTGATCACCGCATTAAATATCAACATAAATTGCTGTGATTATCCGAAAACCTGGCACGAATTGGGGTTTGTTTGGTCGATTTGTGTTCTGTTTACTGATGATAGGCCTAAATTTCGGCTTATCGCTTTGATCAGTGCGAGCGATCAACTATAGGCTCAACTATCGCTACTTTACTTTACCTTCGTTGAGATTAAAGGCTTAATAGAAAGTACTCTTGAGATGCCTTGGGTTTTTAGGTCCTCAATAAACTTCTGCGTGGAGGAAATGTGATCCAGGCCATGAATTATGGGGGATGTTGTTTTCACTTCATTTGTAGAGTCCAATTACCGTTTCCTATGAGTAGGTATTTTGAATTCGCTTTTTAGTGTTTTTCCTGTTTGATGTTTTTGGTTTTTTTTTTTTTATTTTATTTGATTTGCCCGGTGGCAACTCTTTTGCTTTCTTTTTTAATAACAAAATTTGTTGACTTGACACTATGATCTGATCACTATGTACACAAATACAAAATTTCAATTTCACTTCGACTCTATTTTCCAGCACACAGTATGAACAAATTCACATTTGGACTCTAAACTCTCTCACCTGAAAAATTCGAAACAATTTATCGACTCCGCCTTATGTGAACCCACTTTAGGAACTTGAATTTGATATGTATTCAAGAATTATTTGTGCTAGTGAAACCAAGAGAGAATGACAAAATTTTACACGCTTGAGCTAATCAGCTTCTAACTACAGTTTTTTATCGGTACAGATGCAAATTGATGCCCCTTGATCGCTGTGAAGCACCTGACAAATGCTCGTTATTAATTTGCTTAAATAGTGAAATTTCAAACAACTATCACTTTTATGTTTTTTCGTGTTCCCCAAAGGAAATATTTGACATCCGAGAAAGTTCGACTTCTTGTGGGATATAGTGACTAGCCACTACAACAATAGAGTACTCCTGTCAGTAGAAGATGATCGCGGCCATCAATGCACTCAAAATGAGTAAAGCCGCTAGGCTCGAAGGTCTACCCGCAGAGCTATTTGTCGCTACTCCTGCAGTTTCTATAGATCTGCAACTTCCACTCGTACGGAAATCCTAGCGACCCGAGATCTTTCCCAGAGATTGGAAAGAGAGTGCGGCGGAGTGATACCGGCCGCACTGGAATCAAACAGAACCTGCCACAAGGCCGATTTGAAAGAGCGAGACTGCTTCACTTCTTTACTACGTTTTTAAAAAAGTTTCGAAAAAATAATTGAATTGAATTAGTGAGAAGTTAGAATTCAAGGACTGCAGAACTCCCTTCTTAAGATTCTTTAAATTCAGCCTTATAGTTGTCAATAAATTAATAAGAAATAACAAAAGTAAAATGTTCCAGTTGAATTAAACGTGTTCTTAATTAAAAAAACAACTGATGATCCTGATTAAGAAACAAACTTTCGCCAAGATTCAAAGAAAAAAATTCAAGGTGAGGGGGCGTTCATCCGTAGACCGGCACAAGTTCAGTTCGAGACCGGCGTAATTCAATTAGTGGTCAATCGATAGCAGCGCAGTATTTGGGGAAAACGTGTTTTATCTAGAAAATTCACCACAATTTCCGAGTGTGTGGTTTTGCCTGTGCATCGAGCCATGCATGCCATGAAAGGTTTCATTGAATTCTTTCATCGTTTCATTGCCGATAGTAGCGACGGACTCCCATAGTTCGTTTATGAACGGAGAAGTACCAGAGCACGTCAACCTCGAGGCGCTCAGCTGAATCGATCTCAAACGTCACATCGGCCATATCGCATACAAATTCTTCCAAATCAAGGAGAAGGTCAATTGCACGTCTAGCGAGGGGAAACATTAACAGATCCAAAACTCGAACAAAGAAAGTCAGACGACCGGCAATTCATTCAGAGCAAATAAGTACAGCATAATACTTTGCTGCAGAAAGTTCCTTTTTTGGTACCGCCCAAGCACCATCGATTATTTCACAACCAACCATCAATCAACTGTCACCGTCATCCGCGCCCCAACCAAACCTCAGTGCCTCGAGTACCTCTAGGAGTTCCCTCCATTTGGTTATTTTGCTATTCATGACAGACTTGTTTACGCTGTCGACGTAAAAACGGCTGCTAATTTCAAGGACCTTAGCGGTGCGAAAGGTGACCAGGGCTACCGACAATTTCGGAGGTGCCGCCAACTCCCCAATCGAATATCACATTTTACCTTCAACCGTCTATTTCGTCTGCGTGGATAATGTTTTGGCTGCTTCTTCTTCAGAATCTATGCACTTGGAATACCTCGAGTGCTTTTTTCAACGTTTCCTGGAGGCCGCACTTGTTCAAAATGTTGAGAAATGCAGATTCCACCAGCGGCAAGTAAAATTTTTCGGCCACTTATCCAACTTGAAAAGGTTAAGGCGATAAAAAGCTTTCCCTTTCCAACCACGGTAAACGATCTGCGAAGGTTTTTGGGCATGTTAAACTTTTATCGTCATTTCTTGCCCAAGGCGCTCATCACCAAGCGATTCTGAACGCCTATAAAGCCTCCCGCGAGGTTGCGTGGTATGGTGAGACCGTCCATGCGTTTGAGTCGGTCAAACAACAGCTTGTTGATGCAATACAGCTGGCATTTCCTCAGCCAGATGCACCCTTAGCTGTGTTCGTCAATACCTCAGATACAGCGGTAGGCGTCGCGGGGGTGAATCAAATCTGGCTTTCTTTTCAATCGATCGTGAACCACTCGCCGCATACCTCACCATAAAATACTTCCGTTTTTCCCTTGATGACAGGGAGTTCACAGTGTTCGCGGACCACAAGCCCATTACTTTCACGTTTACACAAAAGCCCGACAAAGTGTTCCTTCGCCAACTTCGGCACTTCTAATAACCAGCACGTGTTTGGAAAAAACAATGTTGTTGCAGACGCTTTGTCTCGAATTTCCGAAGTTTCAGTCCTCGCCGCGGTCGATTATACGGCAATCACAGAGGTACAAAATGACGACGCTGAGCTTTAGAGCCTGAAGGCAAACTCCTAATACAAATTCAAGAAGGTTCCTATCTTGGGCTCAAACTATTATTTACTCTGCGAGACCTCAGATAAAGGACCCAGGTCATTCATTCTAGCCGATTTTCGCAGGGAAGTATTTAAAGCAATACATGATCTTGCGAATCCAGACATCAGGTCGACGAATCGCTCAGTCACTGATAAATACGTTTATGAACAAGGACGTGAAATCTTGGGCCAGACAGTGCATCGCGTGCCAGAAGTGCAAGATCAACAAGCACGTCCGAAGGGAAGTAGGTGTATTCCTTACGTCAATCAAGCCCTTCTACACCATCCATTTCGATATCATCAGCCCCTTGCCAGACTCGCACGGACTCAAGTATTGCTTGACAATCATCGACAGGTTTACGTGATGGCCTGAAGCAATACATTACGGCACAATCATGTGCCGAGGCCCTCTGTCGAGAGTGGATTCCCGCTTTGGTGTTCCAGCCGTTATCATCACGGACCAAGGAATCCAATTCGAATCTACTCTTTTCACGGAGTTAGGAAAGCTCCTAGGCTTCAAATGGCATAGGACTACTGCATACTGTCTACAGTCTAATGGTACGCTGGAACGTTGGCAACGGAAACCCTATTGGATTCTGGCGATCTGTCGTGGTCGCGGTCCTTGCCTTTCTTCTTCCTCGGCCTCCATGCAGCCCAAAGAGAGGAGTTCACGACCAGTTCCGCGGAGATAGTGGACGGAGAGAATCTTCACCTCCCACCGACCCTGTGCTGGACATCAGGGCAGGGTTAGGCGACTCCGGAATGCGACGTCCAAAGCGGGTGCCAGTGGGTCTCCTTGTCGAGGCTGAGAGCGTTCCACGAGCCCGTGATTGCTTCAAAACAGTGCCTGCGAAGTGTCAGATTCGCGCAGAGACCCCATTGGCGGGATCACATGGTCGATTTACTCTGCTGAACCTGCGCGGTTCAGCTGGGGGCACATCGGAGAGTGCGAACGTCGTCCACAACGTAAAACAGAAAAACGAAGTTAATAAAACAAATTACTGTATAACTATTAACATTATATTTATTATACTCTTTATTATTTAATGAATAAACAAAATATAAAAGTTAAATAAATTGCAAAGTGTAAAAAGTGCCTTTCACTCCAGGCAATAAAGTGAAAGTACTAAAACTGCAAGAATGTACTCAATGTCAGTTACCCACACGAACACTTTGCATAGCAGCATATTGTATAAAAGCCCTTCTTACTACCGTCGGCGTTTTTTAGTTACCCATGCACCTCAAGTTACTTATCTTTTATCTGATTTCCTTGGTTCGAAGCTCCATTTTCAAATCGTTCTGTTTATATTCTATATTTCTCCATTAACTGGTGGGTGGCTTCTCTATTCGGTTAGATTTGAGTAAGTATTTAAGCTTGAACAAAATTTCTGGATAATTGCTAAAAATGATGATTTTTGTATTAATGAAACAGTGTATACTCGTATATATGTATGTACCCACTCACTTTCTAATTCATTATTTAGAGAGGTGAGAACATGCACACTAGAAGTGGGCTAATCCATGGCTCTGATTTTTTTTTTTTTGGAAGTAGGGTAGGTGATTGCGTCTACGCACAGAGTGTTGGACTCCCGCAATAGCACGCTGGCGGACTATCAACTAAACACTTCCCTGTCATCAGAGAACTAGCCTGGAACCGTTTGACACATTACTTCGGGCTAGCCCTCCCGCTCTCCCGGCTTTGGGAGCCTTCAAGTCAGGGAATTCCTTTCACCAACGGGAGGGGAGGGGAGGGGAGGAAGGGAGTTGTTGTTAGTTCAGGGAACCCCTTACCGTCCGATCCCTCTGCCGGTCGAGTTCAATCTTCTTCGTAGTAAGAAGAGCCCGAACATAACGCGCAATACGATTCCAGCTGCCACCGCTCTTCAACATCTCTCTGACAATGTTGTCTGGAGAGAGCCCCCCTGTTTTTGCATAAAGCTGGTGGCGTAGGCCGTCCCACCTCTCGCAAGAGAAAAAGGTGTGTTCAGCGACATCCGCCACTCTATTGCAGAACACACAATCAAGAGATCGCGCCTTCCCAACCCTGTGCAGGTAAGACTGAAAACCTCCATGCCCACTTACAAGTTGGGTAAGGAAGTAATCAATCTCACCGTGCTTTTTGTTCAACCATGGGTCTAATTTGTCGATGAGCCGTGCAGTCCACTTGCCCCTTGGCTCATTTTGCCAAGAAAAATGCCACTCGCTAAGGGTGCGTTGACGTTCTTCACAGGCAACCACTTCTCTTAAGTTTTCGCCCTTACGGCGATAGATAGCTTTGCGCTCCTTGACAAGGAAGGCAACGGGGATCACTCCCACAATCACCATCATAGCCGGTTCGGAGACGGTGCGATAAGCAGACGCCACTCGCAAAGCTCCCCGGCTCTGCACTTGAGCGAGGCGTTTACGATGCACCTCCTTGTCAAGGGCATCAGCCCATACCTCCGCACCATAGAGAAGGACGGACTGCGTTGCTCCCATGAGGAGACGTCTCCTAGTTGATATAGGGCCGCCGATATTCGCCATTAGCCAACTCAAGGCCGCGACTCCAGCTGCAGCTCTGTCCGCTGCTGCTTTGATTTGCTCGAAGAAGCTCATCTTCGAGTCGAGCATTAAACCAAGGTATTTAATCGCTGGTTTTGCCTCGATAGTCAACTCGCCGATCGATATGGGGCGCAAGGTCAGGATTCTCCTTCTGGTCAGGATGACTACTTCAATTTTTTCCAGCACAAGGTTGAAACGGTGAGTAGTCATCCATCCACTTACCCGTCGCATCAATATGCCATGTCTGCTTTGCGCCTGTTCAACAGTGCGTCCGGCAACAAGTGCCGCAACGTCGTCTGCATTACCAGACCAGGCGCGACTCTTCGGGCATATCAAGTCTCAACAGACTATCGTAGGAAGCGTTCCAGAGGTCCGGCTCTAGGATGGATCCTTGTGCTACTCCCGACGTGATTTTCATCCTCCTCTGGCCCTCGAGCATCTCATAGAGCAGGGAGCGGTCTTTCAGATAATCCCTCAATATCTGCAAGAGATAGCTTGGCACGTGAAAGAAGTTCGCTAGTGTGCCTAGTATATCTGTTCATCTTACGGAATTGAAGGCATTTCTGACATCAAGCGTTATGAGGAGCACTATCCGTCGAGATCAGCGGTTGTGTGCCCCGGCTCGATTAAACGCATCTACGACCTCCATAACCTCCATAACCTCCACTGTAGATTTCCCTATTCTAAACCAGAACCGCTTTGCGGATAAGTCCCCGGCAGCACGGGTCGCTTCAGCGAGTCTACCCCTGATGAGCTTCTCGAGCACTTTTCCGGCCGTGTCAAGCATACACAGCGTTCGGTATGCAGACGGGAGCTCCGGGTCTCCTTTACCCTTACTGGTCAACGCGAGTCTGGCCACTTTCCAGCGACAGGGAAAAATGCCCTCCTTCAAGCACGCGTTGAACACTTCAAGCAGCAATTCTGGCCGTTGGCGGAACACCAGTTGGCCACCTGGCGACTTCCTGTTTTTCATAGTGAGAACCGCTTCTTCGAGTTCTCCCATTGTGAAAAGGGGGCAGTCCACGACGCTTTCCGAGCTATTTACATCAACCCGTACAGGGTGTCTGGGGAACAATGCCCGAACAATGCGGTCCATCTGGTGGGTGCTCAATATGTAGGACTTCCGCAGAGCCCCGATTTTCCGAGTGACAAGCTTATAGCCAAGTCCCCACGGGTCATCATTCACCTTATTAACAAGATTTTGCCAGCCGCGAGCTTTGCTTTTTGCTGATCTATATTGTGCCTTCATGGCACATGCCTCCTCGTTGGCGTACAAACGTTGTGCCAAACGGCGGAGCTTATGACACTCCTTCCGTAGGTCGGCAATTTCTGCCGTCCACAAGTACATAGAAGGCTTGTCGCGCCTGGGGCCTCTCCGGGGCATGGAAACCTCACACGCCGTCGTTATCAGATTCATCACTGAATTTACGACGGTGTCAGCTGCGACACCACCACCCCCCGGGGTGCCCCCATCGCGGCCCTACCTACTCCAAGAGCTTCGACGAACTGTCCGATGTTCACCCTCGCGACATTCCACACGCAGGGGGAACGTCGTGTTGGTGCTCGCCGGCAAGTAGCGTCAAACACTTCGAACGCAATGTACTGACGATCACTTGCCGAGAAGTCTTCTAGGACTCGCCACCCGTCCACCGATGATGCCAGAGATTCCGACACAAAAGTGATGTCAGGAATGCTTCCTTCACAACCTCGGCGCCGAAACGTTCGCATGGATCCGGTGTTTAAAACTACGAGCCCGGTTCTCGCCGCCATTTCCAGAATCCGTTTCCCTCTGGAGTCTGACTGAGGCATGCCCCATTCAAGAGCCCTGGCATTAAAATCACCGCCAACCAGGATTCGTCCCTCCGTCCTCGAAACAGCGTCCTCCAGAGCATCAAGCCGGCGCTGAAAGTCCGGAATCGACTCATTTGGCGTCAGGTAAACGCTAAAAAATGTTATCCCTAGACACCGGATCCAGACAAATCCGTCTCCCCGGCCTTCGGCAAGAACACGAAGTCGAACATTGTCCCCAACGCAGATGGCAACGGTGCCCGATAAGTCGAGATACCATGAGGACGGGTCCTTGTTTCGGTATTGCTCGCTAATCAGCACTAGATCAGCATTTACTTCCGCAGCGAACTGTGCCAGCAGCTGGTGAGCGGTTGCACTCCGGTGCATGTTAATTTGCAAAATGCGGATCATGGCGTTCGCACCCTAGCCCACTCCAATTCCGTCCCGAGCCCGCAGTGTGTGCGACGCTTTCACCAGACGCGCCACGATCGCTGCAAAGAACACAACTCTCGCTTTCCTTGCAAGTCTTCGCTTGGTGACCCACTTGGCCGCATCTCCCTGTGGGGACTATCCACATTCGTACCCTGCATACTACCCATCCGATTTTGATTCTCCCGCTGTTAAGGAGTTTCCTCGCATATTGCTTGGGGACATCCACCACGAGAAATTTTTGGCCTCGAGCATTTACAGAGGTAGTACCTACCCGGGCATTGGTTACCTCTGGACATTCACACTTTAGCGCCTCCTCTACTTCGACCTTTTCTGTAAGGCAGTCAAGATCCCGTATTTCTAGAGAACACATGGGTTCTAGGCTGGAAACAAGAGCCTTCTCCCCCAATAGCCCCTTGACCGCTTCGCAGAACGTGCTCTTGTTGGTCATCTTTGGGCTCAGTTCGACGAGAACTCCACCACTCCTCGTTTTCCGTATCGAAGACACCTCTCCTTCATTCTCCTCGGGTTTCATCCTGTAGCGGATTTCACTAAGGACTTCCGCAAATGTCTTGCATTCAGTCGGCTTAATGAGCAGAGCCGACGGTCTAGTCTTTCTTCGTTTCCTCGTTTTTTCCGCTACTGGCTTTTGGTTGGCAGCCTCCTTGTTTTTGACCAGACGTGTCTCTGGGGACGGAGTCCGTTGTTTCTTTTTATCCTTTTTCGCCTTCTTTTTTTGGGCCATGGAGACTACTTCGATAAAGTCTGCTTCAGGCACGTCCTCTTTCCGCTTTTTCCCCTGTTCACTTTGCAGAGGGCTATCTGCGGTCCGTTTGACGCAAGCAGCATTCTCAGCGGGGAGTGCAACTGTTTCTGCTCTACAATCTTCTTTCGCTGCTCTCCACGTTCGTCTATAAAAGGAAATGCGGTCCAGTAGTTCCTCCAGTTCCATCAGCCCGTTTTTGACGCCTTTGCTGACGTTCCTCTGAAGGAACGTTGCCGACCGCATACGTTTCACCACTGCTGCGCACTTTCTGATGAGCCTTTCCTCTTCGGCTCTAGCTCTCCATCTGCTCAGGACTAGCGTTTCTCACTGAGCTTACTTCCAAAACAGGGGCACTGCAAGGTAATGGAATTGCCATCTCCGCACGGTCAGTCGCGCCACTTGATGAGGTTTCCTCTTTATTTGGGCGCGCCGGTGTCTCATCGGGTATGTCAGCCCTTGTTGCGTCCTTCGCTGGACGCTGCGGTGAACGACACATTTTTGTGCTCCGCCCAAACGCACTCAGCTCTTCCTCCTTGTCTGTTGTTTCGTCGTTTTTTTTTATAAGTTTCTGAATATTCTCCATGAAAAAGTAACCAGCGCGTCGTGTGCAAGGGAGCAGGCCGCAATAGTCAAGAACGGGTATACCCTCGGGGGCACAGCCCCTACCCCAGTTCCCCGAGGCCTGACCTACGCTTACCTGATCCCGGAATTCACGGACGGACCAGTGCTCGCTCGGGGCAACGCGGTCTACTAACACCGGTTCAATGCACACTTCCCGACCAAGTTCCGGAAGGGGCTGGCTCCTGATACACGTCGCAACTACTACCTTGGCAGAGCTACGCTCACATCACCCCGACGACGCCGACAGAGAGTTGTCGACGGCTCCGGAGACTCCCAGTGTGTCCCGACATGTACCGGTCATTTGCGGTTCGCTCTTCACCGAGAAGCTTTCTCGAGGCTACTACCTAGGACGCAGGTATGCTGCCAGCTAGGGGGCAGAACTACTTACTCGGGTACCTCGGGGACGTTACACCCCGTATCGTAAGCGTTAAAAGTCGCTAACGACCCTGAGGGGGTGAGAACTTGCAGACTAGAAGCGGGCTAATCCATGGCTCTGATTAGTGGAAACTCCCAACATTTATCTTTTAAAAAACTCCACAAAGAAATTAATTACAAATACCAAGAACCTGTCCAATTGTTTGTCTAAATGCTACAAAACTTTCTCGTTATGTTCTATTAGATTTCCTGGAACAAATTGATATGCATGTTTGGCCTTTGCGATATCTGGGATATCCTCTCCTCCTATCGGGTTAGATAAATTTATCTGAGTTAGAATTGTGTAAATGTTCACTAATAAAACAAACTTTGGCATCCATACCCATACGTACTTATGTATGTAGATAGTCCACACATTTCTCATCCTGAACGAATGTAGAAAAACGGTAGAACAATACGAAAAACCTTTCTGATTACGTGATGCGAATATCTATTATGCTATTGTCTGTTTCTAAGTACACATTGTGTTACAGCAGAAAATTTAAGAGAGATCCTTTTCGGTACCTCAGGCATGTCTTCGTTTCTCCCGCCTTCTTTTTCAAAGAAACATTCTTAAGTTTTCCTACTGTGCGTTGTGAAGTGAATTAAATGTATCTGATATGGCGTCTCCTTTGTATGCAAAGATTTGCGTCTGATATAAAATTAGACGGCTAGGAAATGTTCGAGGGGAGGAAAACAAGACTAGACACGATGCGAAGAAAAACATAAAATCTCCAATGTTGGGTGCTATACTTTCATCACAAGTGACGCTCACCAAGGTCAAAGGAGAAAAACACCAGTCGGGAGCGAAATTTGGAGATTGAATTTATAAAAGTGAGTACGCCAATAAAAGCCAAATTGTCTTTCAGGTACGCGACGTGAATTTAGTTACTTCAGTTGCAGGTGCCATACTTTGATCAGCATTTTAAATTAAAGATTGGATGTTGACTGACAAAAGACTACACAGTTTATGATATCTGCAAAAGTTTGCAAAGGAAAAAAGGGTGGGTTGGGTTTAAGAACTTTTTACTTACCTGAAGCGATTTTAGTTTAATGTCATTTAATTAATTTTGTTTAAAATGATAAATTAGAGAGAATAGAGGGAGTAAGTTGCTCCCCATTTGGTCCGGCATTAAGTTGATGCTGACTTAGGACTTAGGACCCCACAATTCTCAAAAAAATATTTTCAGCTCTGGCCAAGGTCTGATTAATAAGGCGGATTTGCGCTTAATATATCAATTCGTAGTCATGTAAAGCCGTCATCGCCTGACATTTTTTAGAGAGAATAGAATTTGAAATTCATAACTTACCGAAAAATAAGTTACCAATGTTGAAACTTGAAAGTGTCCGTGTGACTTAATGGTTAGAGCGCTAAGTTGTCGTAGCAGAATTTCACGGTTCAAATCTCACGGATTTATACCATGACTGAATGTTGGATACTAGTCGACTCAGCTTTGAATGAGTACCTCAGTCAAATCAAGGTAATAACAACGGGCGAGCACAATGCCTCCTATAGTGTACCGTCGTGGCTCTAGCACGCTTTAAGGCCCTGGTACTTTTGGATTGTCGCGCCAATGACTTCACAGTTGTATCTCCTGCATTCTAAAGCCTTTTGTTACTATTTTCTTGCTCTTTTAAAACAAAAGGTCATAGCAGTTGAAATAAGATGTAACCGTTAGACCTTAGCTAGTCAATAATTAGCTGGCGTCCGCGCAGCTTATTATGAGTGTATTGATGTCTAATATAGTGTTTTCCAAGTTTCATGAAAATTTCACTACTAATATTACAAAGTAATTGCTTATACACTTCCTGGAGCTATTTCAAATTTACTTGGGGGTAAAAGAGAACCTATCTAATGGTGGACAATGTCTCTGTACCATTGACGCAAAAGCTTTAAAGACAAGCTATTCTCTGTGGTTAATACTGGAAGAGACTGGCCAGATCACGTAAATATTAATTTTCACCGACAACTGAGCTTTGTGAAGGAAAACTAGCTGAGGTTTTCTCCCAGGAAATCGGAGGATGGGACTAGTCCCGGCCCCATAAAAATAACGCCGATATGTTATGAAGAGGTATAACCTATACCAGAATCTGTTTCGAAGGTAGTCGCGTTTGCAGAGCTAACCTAAATATCCTGGTAGTTGGTACCGAACTGCCACCAATTTTGGTTTATACTTATTGTAGTAGCAAAATTTAGTTGTGTATCTACTACTAGTGCCATCTTGTATAAAATATGTGAACTGAAGTTGTCTGTGTTCTTTACACCTTTGCCTATGAAAATACATTTTACAGTGTTTTCTTCGTCTTCACTGAGACACGTTGTTTTAATTATCGGTTATGGGCCCAGACCGCTCCTGGCTCACAGAAAGTTCTCGCGACAGTATAATTATAATTCGCTGTAAAATACATGATTGAACAATTTTTTTTTCTTGTGTTATCGTGTGGCATCTAAAATAATGACGTCCAGTTCGAACTATCTTATGAGTGTACCTAAATTGAAGGGGCGCGAAAATTACAGCGAATGGTGTTTCGCAGCAGAAAATTTCCTTGTATTAGAGGGAATAGTTGGATGTATCAAACCTGAACACAATGTTACTCCAGCAACAGCAGACGATTCAAAAACAAAAGCGAAGGTTCTAACAATTGACCCGGCTCTTTATGTACACATAAAGAACGTCGCAACATCGAAAGAATTGTGGAATAAATTGATGATGTTATTCGATGACTCGGGATTTACAAGAAAAATTAGTCTTCTGAGGAATTTAATATCTATTAGAATGGAAAATTGCTCTTCGATGACGGCATATGTAACACAAATTGTTGAAGCTGGCCAAATGTTACAACGTACGGGATTTGGCAACATGGCCACTACCGCAATCAGTGTACTTTTAAATGGCAACAAGGATCCAGAAAATAAATCGTCAAAAACGAGTAATGCATTTAGTGCCGTGTTTTTTTAACAGAATATTTGACAAGGATTATTGGTATGTCGACTCCGGCGCTAGTTCGCATTTGACAAGCAATGAAGATTGGATGATTGACGAATGTTATTCTGGGTTTACGATGGAAATCGTGGTGGCTAACCAGAAAAAAATCCCAGTGGTATGTTGTGGAAACATAAACCTAAAAATGTCAACTGAAGACTGTAACTATAACATAACTGTGGAAAACGTTTTATGTGCGCGTTATCTACTAACCTATTGTCAGCAAGCCAGATGATAAAGCAGGGCAACAGGGTCTATTTTACAAGCGAAAGATGCGAGATATTTAATAAACAGGACACTCAAGTAGCCACGGCATCACTTGTAAATGGAGTTTGTAAACTGAATACTTCTACTTGTTTCGTGGCAACAATAGCAGAGTCTCCAGAGGTTTGGAATCGTAGATTGGAACACGTCAACAGTTATAATATAAATAAAATGCAGGATGCTGTGGAGAGTGTCAAATTAACTGAGAAGGCAGATATTAACAAGTCTAACTGTTTAGTGTGCTGTGAAGGAAAGCATAGTCGGTTGCCCTTCAATAACAAAGGGAATAGAAGTACTAAGCTATTAGAAATAATACGCAGTGATATATGTGGCCCAATGGAGAATCTATCCTTAGGAGGATCAAGGTATTTTCTCATCTTTGTTGATGATCACAGCCGCATGACATATGTTTATTTTTTGAAACTAAAAACGAGGTTTTGCAATATTTTAAAGAATATAAAGCAAGAGTTGAAAACTTGACGTGAAATAAATTACAAGTACTGAGAATTGATAATGGCAGAGAGTTCTGTAATAGAGATTTTGATGGTTATTTGAAGCAAATGGGTATAATTCATCAAAAATCAAATCCTTAGACCCCTGAACAAAACGGGCTTTGTGAGCGCATGAATAGGACTCTGATAGAAAAAGCCAGATGTCTCTTATTTGATACAAGACTAAGCAAGGAGTTTTGGGCTGAAGCCATTAACACAGCCGTCTATTTACAAAATAGAATTGTAAAAAGTGGATTGAACGACTGTACATCATATGAGTTATGGACTGGAGGGAAACCTAACCTCAGCCATTTGAGGATATTTGGTAGTACTGTCATGAGACATATACCCCAAAAAAGAAGAGATCCCACTGGATAAGAAGTTAGAACAATGCACACTGGTTGGTTACCCCGATGATGTCAAAGGGTACAGGTTATACAATCCTTCAACAAAGGCCATTTTAACCATACGACAATATAGGCCCCCTATGTGTTCTGACTTTCATCAAGGCTGAGAAACGGGGGCGTTCGTACAGTACTTGGTCAATTGAAAGTGGTTGAAAGTGGTCCCGTCTGGAGAGATCCACGTTTGTTTGTGGACCACTTTCCGCGCAAACCAGGTAGTTTCAACAATCATTTCGTGTGATACTGCTAATTGAATAATCCGCAGTCCGTTACCATTTGTATTTTGATGTAAGCTATGGGAGCAGAAGTATCGCCTGAATACGGGTTCTGTCCTTATTTGGCTGTTAAAATCCCCAAGCACGATTTTGATACCATACTTGGGGCAGGCGTCGTGGGTTCGTTCTTTTGCCTGGTAAAAGGTATCTTTCTCCGATTCTGCAATCTCCCCTGGAGGGGCTTGAACGTTAATGAAGCTTATATTTTTAAATTTACCTCGCAAGCGCATGGCCGTGCGCTTATGCTTTCACAGCCGATAACAGCAGATTTCATTTTTTGGCTAACTAAATTTACCTAAATGTTCTAAATGCAATTTTGTGGCATTAGCCTTTGGTCCCTTTTTAATTTACCTTACCAGCCAACGCTCTCTAGGCTCACTCAAATTTTTTGATCTACTAAATCTGGGTTTATTATCAACTGAACTTCTTTCTTTAAACTTTTTAATTATAAAATGCACAGTTGTTCTGGGTCGATTCACTATTTCCAATATTTTGATCTCAGACAGACCGCGTTTATAATGACTGATAATTAAATTTATTACTTCTACGGACAACTGTTGTCCTTTGCGACCCATTTCCGTGTTTTTGCTTTCCAAAATTCTAACTACTAGCGATGTCGAATACCTTTTTGCTCACTAATCTGCGCATATGCAAATAATAAGGGTCCCTTTGCTATGGTATTTTGTTTTTGTAATTACTATTGTAATTGTAATTAATTGGTTAAAGGGTAGTATAGGTCCCAGGGCGAAACGTGGATTGGTACCCACGATGGAGCATAAAACCTGGGAAACGCCTGCTGAACCAACACCAACAGCTCTACTACCAGACCCTATCTCCGCCTCCACGTCGTGACCGCTGGGAGCTCTTTCTTAACGAGAAGCTGTAGACGGAGAAGGATGAAGACGAATCTCCCGCGCCTAAAAACGGGAAAAATTATATCAACTAGTCCCCCAGGTTGGGAGTTGGGTAGGGCTGACAACCCTACACGGAAAACCGATGTTACGAAGCCACAACAGGAGCCTCGGACTGGACGGATTACACAACGACGAACCCGACAACGGCAAAGGAATAACGATTTGCGCATTTTCTCATGGAACGTGCGCTCCCTGTACAGAGATAAAGCTGCTTAGCAGCCAGCCGATACCCTGTCCCAATATAGGCCTGATGTAACAGCGTTACAGGAGATGCGTTGGACAGGGACCGGTATCCTGGAGAAGTGCCGCTACATCATATATTATAGTGGCCATCCAGTAAACCATGTATTCGGAGTAAGTCTCTTAGTCAGCCAAAAAATGAAACCTGCTGTTATCGGTTTTGAAAATATAAGCGAAAGGCCATGCACTCTAAGCTTGCGAGACAAGTTTGGAAATATAAACCTCCCAGCCTTGATGAATGTCAGAACATAAAGGGGGGGGCAATATAAACCTCTCAGCCTTGATGAATGTCAGAACATAAAGGGGGGGGGGGCAATATAACTCGGTTCACTATCTCGTTGGCATGGTGCTCCGAGCTTGAATAATAACACCACCTAGAATCCCTTGTGACAATCAGGTGAGAGTTAACACTGAAGCCACCCACAACACAGCCCTTCGCGACACCCATAAGAGGGAAATGGATTCCGCAATAAGCGCAGTCAACAGAGGACCTGGAGACGAAGGATCAACAAATGATCTTCACAACCACCTGAAGAATGTTATCATTCATACGGCCAAAAACGTACTTGGCCCCAGCCGCAAAAATATGGAGGCGATCAGTTACACCAAGTGGTTCATCAATTGATGCTCAAGGTATCAATGTCTGACGATTAGCAAAGAGGCATTATCTGTCCCATACATAAAAAGGGAGATATCACACAGCGCAGCAATTATAGAGGTATCACGTTGCTGAGTACCATCTAAAATATATTCTCCGCTATTTTCCTAGGCCGGACAGCCCCATACGCCCACAATATCATCGGCCAATACCAAAGAGGCTTCACTCCAGGCAAATCAGTAGCCGATCAAATTTGCTCTCTGCGGCAAGCGATGGAAAAACGGTATCCCGACGAAACTGATTAGACTGACTAGGCTGACCTTGACCAATGTGCGAGGCCAGATAAAAGCAGCAGGATCACTCTCAAAACCATTCGACATTAACAACGATCTACGACAAGGGGATGCCCTATCATGCGACCTCTTTAACCTGGCCCTTGAGAAGATGATAAGTGATGCTGAGGTAGATGCAAGAGGTACAATCCTCTTTAAGTCCGCCTAACTACTGGCCTATCCTGACGATATCGACATCATGGGAAGAACCACCCAAAAAGTACAAACAGTCTTCATCCAGATCGAGCAGGCGGTAATCGGCGCGAGATGTTGGGCTGCACATCAAAGAAGGTAAGACAAAGTATATGGTGGGAACGTCAGCGCCGAATTCTAACCAACCAAGAACATGAAACCGCACTGGTCAAATAGGAAAAATAAGGATAGGAGAATACAACTTTGAGACAGTTGATAATTTCTCCTATCTAGGGTCGAAAATCAGAACCGATAACAGTTACGATGAGGAAATCCGCGCACGGTTGTTGCTTATTTCAGTTTACAAAAACTGTTCCGCTCGAAATGTTTCACCATAGGGTCAAAGCTCTTACTGTACAAGACAAGGAGGATGGACGATTCCGTAGCCTACAGTAGGCTACATAACGACGAAATCTATGAGCGATACCGTGACCGTCCGGTTGTGGATAAAAGCAGACTCAATAGGTTACGGTGGGCGGGTCACTTAATCCGTATGGATGAGGATGATCCAGCCCGGAAAGTCTATAAGGGCAATATCTATGGTAGAAAAATAAGACGAGGCAGACCCTGCCTAAGATGGCGTAGGTCCGGACGCCAGCCAGTTTTTAGGAATATTGAATTGGTGGACCTCGGCGCAAAAGCAGGATGTCAGGAGTTCCTTATTAAGGCAGGCCTAGACCGGATACCGGTTGTTGCCCCGCTGATGATGATAAATTAGAAAAATATTAGAGGTGAAAGTAAGCGATGGTTTGTGACAAATCGACAAGCATTTTTTAAGGTTTTGTGTGAAACAAAACCTTATTAGAATCGAGACGGTGTCTGTCTGTCCGTCTGTCCGTCTGTCTGTCTGTCTGTCTGTCTGTCTGTCTGTCTGTCACACCCAATTTATTCGGAAACGGCTAGACCGATTGTCACGAAAATTGGTGAGAGTATGTAATCTGGTGATCCCTTTACATGCAGTAAGTGGCGCCATCTTGTATTAAGTTTAAGGGGGGGCTCCCCATACATGTGAATGGAGGGTACAAATTTTTTTTTCACAGAATGTAGCCATGTAGGATATCAAATGAAAGGTCTCAATTAGCACTTTTCGAATCTGGTTCAATATTTGATATTGGGTGAAACATAGGGGAGTGAGGGTTCAAAATATGACCCACAAAAAGTGTAACAGGTCTCGTTCTCAGAACCTATCCAACCGAAAAATCTGAAAAAATCACAATGGTGCATCTCTACGAAATCTAGGCCTCAAAATATATCCGGTTCCGATATCTGCACAAATAAAGTTAATAATAGTATATTTTCACATTTTAGAAATTTACCCGGCACCCACCCTTATGTTCATCCCAGAAGTACAAAATTTGGCATGCCTGTAACGAAGAATATAATGCACAGTTTGATCAAGTTTGAAGAAAATCCAACTGTTATTAACAAAGTTATAGGGGGTGAAACTTTACAATCTTTTGTGAATTTCGTGGACTCCACAACCTGCATGACGTCATCATCACATGTCAATTCGTCAATACCACAACGAAATGAGTTCTTATGAATTGGGTCCCAGAGAATTATTTTGTTTTAGTTTTTTAGTTATTTGTCAGCCAGACATGTGTGCATGTAGGTATATAATATATGCGTGCTAATGAACTTTGCGGGTAGTGCCTAATTCAAATAGATAAAAGAAGTAAATCGGAAATATGGGTGCGATCAATTTATATACATGCATATATGTGTACAGTATTCGGTAATAAGCAGTTTGTTTGTTTAGGGTGAGCGTGATATCTATGGCTGCAATATGTACGTATGTCTCGTAGTTTGGAAAAATATGAAGGATTATGTTGGATTTGTAGCTATATACGTGCGTTGTGCGTTGAAGTTTCTTCCATAAGATGAACACAAAACCTTTATACCCGAAGCACGAGCTTCCGGTATTCCGACTTGTTTATTGCTGCATTTAGTTTGTGATATTTTAGATATTTGCAAACACAATAACATGTTGAATACTTTTTTGGACCGCATGTATCTATCCACGTTGTTGTAGCTCGCCTCTAGATCTTGCTGCGGCGGATCAACTTCAACACCGTTCACCCGATCGCCATGAAGGCTAGTACATATATATGGACAATTAACATACATACATAAACAAACAAAAGACGAAAATTGAACATTATTAGAAGATCATCCAGACGTGCAGGGCAACTGCCAGCCAGCAGAGCTACTGAAATATCTGAAGAATCGAATGGTTATATTGTGCGTACATTGTCACGCTGTTAAGTTTCAGTAAGAAATAGCTGGTATGTATTGTTTCACTGGGAAGGTAAATCACCAGAGCTATGTACTTCTAACTCATGTTGCTGGAGTTACTCAAGAATTCGATCACTCTACAGTTTATCCAGAAATATAATTCATGCTTTCAAATGGCATTGTTTGGGGCGGTGAATATTGTAAAATACGGTAATTTCACACCCACATTCAAAGTGTATCATTGGCATGGTGTGGGTAAATTGGCTCACTTCTTCCAGCATCTGAAGAAAATCCGCAGTTTTCGCAAATATACACAGGCAACCGAGTTCGGCTGGTATATCACACAAATGTCATTTTATACTGACAATTCTCAAATAAGTACTATCTGTTGTTTAGAAACTGAAAGTGTAGCGGATTGGAATATTAGACTCAACACCACTTCGAAGTCCCAATTCTATCTAAGTGTATTGTTATTATTTCACACCTTCCAGAACGATTCAATTATTCTATCAACCCTTATTATCTCCATGGCTTTCGTGTACATCACTCGCTGATTTAGGAGCGAAAGTACATTGCTTTGATTGTTGTAAGTGCTCCCCAACGTCTACTAATAGATTGCTTCAATTGCCTGTACGAGCACACATCCGCTTCGGCCACTGAAAACACTTTACTCAATGAAATTCTTTGCTTTAGCCCTTCCAGCTTCTCCTGCAAGAAAAACCTCGGAAAGAAGCATAATCCCCTTGTGGATGGCTTGAACGCATGTCCAATTTCCAGCTTACATCGAAAAGGTTACTGAAAGCTTTCTTCCATAAAATCACACGTACCTTGCTTTGATTCCGTATGGAAGCAAGTCCATCTGATATCAGTTTGTGCTCGCTGTTCGGAGGATTCGGTCTGAAATGGAAGTAATTTGAGGATAACGTTGATGTGAGAGTGTCTGGTGCAATTCGATGTGTATTTCAGATACGGATAACTTTAGCGCGTCATAAAACTCAATGGCACTATCCGTTCGTGGGTGAAAATTGGGTTTCTTCCGTGCCTGTGCCCTCTATATGCTTGAGTACGTTTTCTTATATGGAAATCTGTTTGTGTTCCCCTCGTGATGTGAATAAAATCTTTTATCCCAATTGTGAATCTTAAGATTGCAAAGTGTCCAAATTCGGTTTCGGTGCTCCTCTATGCTGGGGATGGACGTTATGCTTTGGCCTAATTTATTTTTGTTGTTAAGTAACTCGTGACGTCATGCTTCTTAATTCGCAAAATAGCCAGCTTCCTATCTGCCGAGGATATCATCGAGGATATCGCCGCCACCACTATTACTCAGAGTCATGCTTGTGGATAACCTTACTATGGATTGCCGCCTCGATTGCGCTTGTGCAATGCATAACATCGTCAATTCCACCGCCACAGAAGAGAGGTACACCGTTCTATCTAAGTCCTAGGACATGAGATTTCACTTATATTTTAAGGTTTCGGGTTTTGTTTCACACGCATTTGGGCTGAAAGCAAACCACCCCTTCATTGCTCTGCCATCAAGTTGTTGAATTTTTCCATGTTACTTGTCGCAAGCTCTCTATTTTGGTGATTTCTTTTCAAGTACAACGATATTGGGCATCCAGCGTGGACAACGAGCTTCCCTTTTAGGGAAAGGTTGCATAATAATAACTGGTTTCAAACCTATTTATTTTTGGGATGTACATAGTTAGGTAGGCCGGAGGAAGTATTCCGAAGGTATAAATCGTTTCGAATTACTGAGTAATGATGAACGATAATGAAGAAAACCGCGATGAGACTGAGAGTTCGACAACATTTTTGCAGCTATGAATAATGATCAACGTCTATCAGTGGCTGAGTACATTATTGAAAACTCAGGATAAATTAGGAAGATCAAATGGTTAGGTAGGGCAGATGAGAACCGGCGAGAAGAAATTTTATGGGAACGGAAATTTCGAAAACGAAAAATTCTATTGAAATTGAATCTGAGTCAGTTTGCCAATAGTAGATACGATTGAACATATTGTTGAAAACTTTGGTGAAAATATCGGATAAAAGACTCTTAACCCACCCAACGAAAGAAATTACCGCATTATTTCTATTGTGCGAAACTAAGCATGGCATATCGGACGTGTCTCATTTGGGAGGTCAGTCCTAAGGAAAAACTAGACACTTCACTTTATGTTAGCCTTTAGTCGAAAATGACTTCTGATTTACTTAGTTATTTATTTTAGTTTTCAACATTAGTATTTACAAATAATTATCGCTTACTTTTGCTGAATATTCCGTTTCATACTCTTTAATAACTATATTTGACACTGCTTCAGTTCTAATCCCTTTTATACACTATATCGGCTGCCAAAATTACGCTACCTCATGGCACAGTTCCAATTACTTATCAAATCAGCCATTTATAGTTTGAATCCGTTTTGAAAAGCTTTCCAATTTGCAGTACCATTCTGTAAGCATTTCTGTTTGTTGCATTGTTTACTTAACTACCATAGAGAGGAGCAAACTTGTCCATTTGGTCGATTGGATTGTACATGCATACATATGTACTTTATTTTCAGCACTCGTGTTGTTTGAATTCTTAAAAAGAAACGTTGTGCGAAATATAATTTTACCCATCGAAATACAGGCATCCTTTTTGCAAAGCTACCAATTTAGTGATGCATCCTCATATTTGATTGTCATATCATGAGTATGAATGTCATGTTCCTTTTAAGTTTATAACTTCAGAAATTTGTTCCCATCCAAAAAGTTGACAGAAGCATGCTATCAAACATCTAAATTCGAATCTGAAATATTTTTTAAAAAGTTGAAAGAGTGTAGAAACAACATCCACTGTTGAACAGTTTCCAAGGGAAGTCATGGAATTCTAATCGTAATAAAAATGAAAGTAAAAGCAAATTGGAAGTTGGAAGATGAAAGTTTCAGGTTTGAAATGTTGCATGACTTCTCCATATAAGCGTATTTAAAAATTAAATTGTGGTCGTTCTGGAGAGTACTGAATGGAAAATGGTTGTTTGCGTTAATTTTTGCCTTTATAATAATATCAATAATTTAATATATTTAGCAAGCAAACAGTTCATAATTAAGCTGTAATCTACACACCTTTATCTGAGAGTAATCAAAGGTAAAAGAAATAGTGCAATTTTTGATGTAGACCCCCATTAAACTACTTACAACTCGCAACAACACTTAACCTCGGTGATTGAAAATGGCTTTTCGCTTTCAACTACGCGTTGGTTAATTAAAATTCGTTCAGTAACTGTTAATGGGCAATTATTTGATATAACCCAATGAAAGGTAATGCTAAATCATATGTGCATGTACTCGGCAATTCTGATTAAGTCTATTCAACGACCCTTCGCTTGAGTGATATTCTAGAGTGATTCTATAGTATTTGACAGTAAATTACCAAAGATTGTTTACTCCATTGTGGTACTTAGATTTTTTACAGTGGATTAACAGAAAAACGACAATTTTGATCTACTGTAAATTTGATATTCATGGTAGGATTTCCACCAACTCTTTCCAGTGTTTGGAAGAACTGTTGTTAATGGTGTTCCAGTAAAAGTTGGAATTAAGTTGTTTAAATTCCATATAGATGCGCATATTTTAAGCCTAATTACTCTATATTTAAAATAGAAGTAAGCTAGATGTTGCCTTCAGGCAAAGTAATCCTGTGAAAGTTTTATAATTAAAATCCCGGTGAAAATAAACTATTCGAATGCAAAAATTACAAATGTGCTGCCTATTTCTCCGTTTATAAGCAGTGAATTGTACACATATTGTATATACTTTCAGGCTGTTGGTATTGCTATCGACGAATGATACGGTATTTTTCGTTTCACTTTGTCATGTATAGAATCCTCACGTCGCGTCGAGCAAGGGTCGTTGGTTTGGAAAGTCGTTCCAGCCAAGTACAACTGCAACTCACGAAAGAGATGATGATCACTAGCTACTAAATATAAGCTCAGTGACGACGTCCTCTTCAACCTGGCCCTCGAGAAAGTGATTCGTGATGCTGAGGTAAATGCAAGAGGTACGATCTTCTTTAAGTCTACCCAACTACTGGCCTATGCCGACGATATCGATACCATGGGAAGAACCACCCGAGACGTACAAATCTGGTAAAACCTCAATTTGGTAGTAAGGGAGGTTTTGGCAACCATATATCAAAGGTACCCCACCTGTCGAAAATATAATATATTACAAAATAAGGTTGCCAGAATAAGCTATTATCTATCCAGCCTTGGCGGCCATACCAACGGAATTGCTTTACATGGATATATATCCCTTTGAGATTTATAGATTTCAAAACCGTGCAACCGGTCGCTATGAAAATTGGCATATACTTTATATTCATTTTTTAATGGAGGTTTTTATGGTGTATACGTTGCTGAAACTCGGCGTTGCAAAGGATAAACTGCTACACTGTATAGCCGATCATCATGCCAATTAGTATACATATACTTATATGCATTTTTCCACGGAAAATATTCTGCTGTGAAGTTGAGGTTTGAGTTTCCACTTCACGGGCTTGATAATAACATGACGTACAAATTAGAAATCTTCGAGTTAAAGCGTCTGTTTCCAAAGCTGTTGGAATTCCGGAAGGTTAGACACATGAAGCTGAACACTCATAACAAGCTCAATCAAGATTAAGAGTCGATCCCAATAAAGCAGCAGTCAATTACAATGAAGACTAAGATTACACAATGCATGGAAATGGCCTCATTGATTTAATGAATATACTTTTCTACATTGTGGCGCTATGAACTTTTATTAAGAAATAATTGTTGTTCCACTGTCAAGCTATTCAAGAATCCAAATATTTTTTACAGCATATTCGGAAACACAATGCATACTTTCAAATGGCTTCATTTGGTGCGACAAATATTGTAAAATATGATAACTTCACACTCACAAAGTGAAAAGACGAGTGTATCATCAAGTTTGTTCACTCCGCCCAGTATCTGCAAAAAAGGAGAGTTTCACAAATATACACTGCCTGAACGCCATCTGCCAGGTTCAGATAATAGTGTATAATACAAGTTTAAATCACCCAATGAGATGAAACAAATTCTTTCTGAAACTGTAATGTCTCTCAGAATCTTAAGAAGATCTGCAGGAAAAGCCTGATGTCAGTATTGGGCTAGCGGTGGTAATTTTCTATTTTTTCTTCAGTTCACCCTGTAAAAATATAGAGCATTCTATAGTTTCATTTATTTCTCTCACCACCTTCACCCTTTCCTTTCGGCCAATCAAATTCTACTTCTTTTTCTTTTTTCTTATTGCCTGTTCCGTAATGGGGTCAGGCCGTCTAAACTGGATTCGTCGCTTTTCGGGGTCGTAGGCTTCGTCCAGGTGGTACAAAATTGATTCAAAGCAACATCTTCATCTCCCTATCGGGAGACGACACACATTATACTTGGTACCCGATCAATACTCAGACGAATAAAGTGACTGTTACATCTTGGTGGTTTTATGTGATTACCCGCTGTGTCAGCTTAACCTCACGGTCTTCTTAATACACGGATTTAGTCACAGGTCCGCTGTAATAATCACCACGGTACCAGTTTATAATGCGTGCAGGCTCAGCATCTATTGTAGTGGATGAAAGACCTACCGCCAACCGAGTTGAACAGCGCGAATCTACGCTTGAAATCCAAAGGACTCTGCCCGAGATGTATACGTAACCCCAACCCGCATAAAACTACCGCTAGGACCGAGAGCACATCCCCCAAGAATTTTTCTAAGACATATGAGCTCAGCTCCCATGGTAGCAGATAATCTTTGGTAATGCTGCATGGCCGATGCCATTCCCGATGAGTCCCCGTGCAGACTCGGGTCTCATCACGAATGGTCTTGGAGTACCGTTTCTTGTTGCCACCACGTGGAGATGCTCCATAGCTGCTTAAAGATGATTTGGGCGACAGGGTTGTTGCCCCGCTTCTCCATTTTTGACCACGAGCAAGAAGGGACATTTAAGCCCTTGGGTGTTTAACATAGGTACCTATCGTGGAGACTTAATCGTACGGTCTTCTTAAGACACGGATTGATTTTGGGACCACAATCAGAGCCCCGATGTGACAAGCAACAACGGTACTGTGGCGCGGCAGGATTCGCGGCATTCGAAATTTATTTCGAATGTCGCGAATACCAGCGGACAGATGACGTCAGCGGCGCTCCACTCATTTCAGACCTCGCTACAAGAGTGAAGAACAGAGTAGGTGACGAGAAACGTCAGATAAAAAATAATAATAAGTGAAAAAAGACAGTTGTTGGTAGTCATTGTGAAAAGAACAAGTTTTGTGCAGAAAGAAAATAGTTGCGGACGGAAATCAGTATAATTTCTAATATCCCGGATTTATAATAGGAGTACTTTTTTGAAATTGTGTATTGAACTTTGTTAAATACGAGAATTTTGTAAAATACAAAAAACATGGCAGAAAACTATTTCAAACGTACCTGGCTTGTTAATTTTACCTGGAATTCCGGACGAATTTTCTAGGTATTGTTAAGTTTTCATTAAAGTGAAGGGATAAACATTGGTTCAACTTGGAAAAGAATACAAGCTCCTAAATTGGTGACCCCGAAGCGAACATCGCCGCAGGAGTCAAAGCACCAGCTCAGCCACCGTACCACAGAATAATCGGCAAAATTGAGGAGATATTGAGAAGCTTTTCGTAGTGCCAGCAAGATTCCGTGATGCAAATCCAGAGTGTGTGATGTGCATTTTATCGCTGCCGTTTTAAAATAGACTCGTCGCCGTCGCCGCCATGTCTGTTGTTACGGACGCAGCAGCTGCCACCGCTGTCGTCACAGACACCGCAGCCCCAGACGCCATCACCGAAGCACCAGACACCATCATTGCCGCAGCCACTTTCACCGCCATCATTGCAGCCCCCGCCCTCAAGACCAGCGTCATCGCCGCAGGATTCGAAGCCGCCGCCGTCACTGCAGCCCCCGCCGTCAAGACCAGCGTCATCGCCGCAGGGTTCGAAGCCGCCGCCGTCACTGCAGCCCCCGCCGTCAAGACTAGCGTCAACGCCGTAGCCGCCGCCACAACCATCAACAAAACAGACACCGCCGCGTTATAATTTATAATTTTATTAAAATTTTGTTGTTTTAAAAAAAGTGGTAAGAATAAAAACAAAATCGTCGCAAGAGACGGCGTTGAGGCGTTTGCATCGGCATCTTTTCGCTTGCTCTCCACTCTTTTAGCGAGTTTTTTGATTTGGGGTGCGTCGTTGGTGTCACTTTATTTTTTTCGCTCGTGCGTGCATTTGTGGGTTCGGCCTGCCGTGTCGACTAGATCAGTTTCACCGCGTCTTCGCTTTAACACTCGCGTCAAAAAGAAGTTTTCTTTTTATTAGTCAAGTTGTCGATCGACAATAAAGACGCGGCAGGCCCATCGGACCCGCAAGTGACCGCCCTCGCCATGTGCGTCCCTTCGTTTTGGCGGCGGAACCCCGAACTGTGGTTCGTGCATTTGGAAGCACATTTCCAGATATCCGGGATCACAGTGGACGCGTGTTAATTACGCTGTGGTCGGCCTGGACGAGGAGTCCAACTTGCTCGTGTTTGACGTAGTGAAATCGGCTTCATATTCACTGCTCAAGACGAAATTAATCAGGCGCCTGTCAGTAAGTGAGTCAGCAAAACTGGATCACTTGCTGGCAGGCCTAACGTTGGGAGATCGGACTCCCAGCCAATTGCTGCGCGAAATGAAGCAATTGGATGGGAGTAAGATCGACGACGAGTTGATGAAGTCCCTTTGCTTGCGTCGGCTCCCGGAAGGCACCCAGGCGGTCCTCGCGTGTGCCTCAGGTTGTGTGTCTCAGAAGGCACTGGCAGCTGCGGCCGACAAAGTGCACGAGGCGTACGTACGCCCGACCATAGTGGCCGTTCAACAGCCATCGGACGAGGTGGGCGACTTAAGGCGCGAAATAGCCGCCTTAACAGCCAGTGTGGCTTAGATGCGGGGGACGCTGGGCGCTCAGCGTTCGGGCGCCAGATCACGAGCTCACTCGCGGTCTGCCACCCAAAAAAGGCAATCAGGTAGCAGGTCGTCAGGACAGTCAACGGACCGAGGGATTTGCTGGTACCACCGCAGATTCGGCGATAAAGCCACCATGTGTACTATCCCTTGTAAATTCACGCCTGCCGCAAAAAACTAGGTCCGCGGGGGGTCCTGGCGACGGCCACCCAGAACGCAGCGCAACGTCGCCTAATAATTTACGACCCTCTCAGCAGGCGCAACTACCTCATCGATACTGGTGCGGAGGTTTCGGTTCTTCCCGTACCTCGGCAACATTAACTATTTCCACAACCGCTCAAACTGGCGACAGCAAATTCCTCCCGCATAAACACATACGGGTATAGGCAAGTGGACATGAGTCTTGGCTTGCGTAGGACGTTTTCGTGGTTTTTCATCCTGGCGGATGTCAGCTTCCCCAAACTAGGCGCAGACTTCTTGTGTCACTATGGATTGCTGGTGGACTTGCAAAACATGCCTCTTATAGATTCCACGACCAACCTTAATTCGTCGGGACAAATGGTATCTCACCCAGGCAATAATCTTTCCGTTCTTTTAGAAGACATTACCGACTCTCATGTTCGGGCACTTCTCCAAAAGTTCAGCCAGATTACTACCGAGTGTAGTCTCTCCAAACCAGCACCACATTATCACTACTGGTTCCCCGATTTTCTCGAAGGTTCGTCCTCTACCATCCTAGAAAGTGGCTATTGCACGGAAAGAGTTTGAACAACTCGTTCAACAGGGTATCTGCAGGCCTTCAAACAGCTGTTGGTCTTCCCCACTGCATATGGTCCCTATGCCAAACGGCGAATGGCGCCATGTGGGGACTACAGATGGCTAAATGCACAGACTGTTCCTGACTGATATCCAATTCCACTCATCCACGACTTTGCGCATCACCTCGCGAATTGCCGCATCTTTTCGACCTTATACTTAACCAAGGCTTATCACCAAATCCCAGTAGCTCCTGAAGACATTCCAAAGACGGCAATATGTACACCCTTTGGACTCTTCGAGTTCACCCGAATGACTTTCGGATTGTGAAATGCGGCGCAAACTTTTCAAAGGTTCATTCACTCAGTCCTGCGAAACCTCGATTTCTGTTTCATATATTTGGATGATGTTTTGGTCGCTTCTTCCACTGAGTCTGAGCACTTAGCCCCTCTCGAGTGCATTTTTCAACGTGTCCTTGAGGCCGGTTTAGTCCTAAACCTTGCGAAAGTGGTGAATTATGAATTCTGCCGTTGATATCCCTTTAAGGTATTCCCGTGGACTGTCCGTCCTGAATGCATCCTTCTTATTATTAACGCAACAGGACTGTTAAAAATCCTTTGCGCTAATTTCATCGCATACTGATCTTTTACCGTAAAGGTATTCGTAGTGAGCTCCTTGTACAGCAGCTATGGCCTTTTTTTGCTTCTTGGGGTTTCACCAGCATTTTATTGACGAAAAATGTGGCGTATTACTGATCATCATTTGGATATTTTCATTAGCTTTTCATCAATCGATATAGATAGATTGCGCATTGAACCCAATGTAGACTGCCTTTACAAAGGATAAAGCTGAGCACTTTATCTCAAACCCCTCTTCCTTCATCTCGGATAGTATGCTATATAAATAATACGGCAGAGTTAATTTTTTTATTTTTCTTCTTTGTAAGAATCGAATATTGATAACTTAAAGCAGTGATTGGTTAGTGCCATTCTCACTCCTTTGCCGAGAATGGCAATCAGATCAACCGTAAGTTCGTTCTCAATTCAACCTAATCGTTTTCTGAATGAAAACCCTGCTGGTGTATTCCGGAGGTCCAACATCTTCGAAGACAAGCACTAGTGCTCATAGTGATTTTTTTTAAAAGACAGAAATCCTCAAAACCGTGGCTACTCTAAGCAGCCTGTAAGTATGCCAGAGACTCCTACATTCGGCCATTCGGGGAATGTTAACAGCCGCTTATCCTTACTTGTTAGTCATGATTATAAAATCATAAAAACCTGATTTACATGCATATATGTGTACCTCGACTTTGTATTAAATGCTTTTGTTTCTATTTTTAAACTAAAAGTTGTTCCTCCTTTTTATTCTTTGTTCGCTCTTAGTTCGCTGTAAATATATTTTACACAAACACGCACTGTTCTGGATGTTCTGCTCAACGGCATTTAACAAGTAACCACGAATGAATCTTAGATTCATAAATGCGCTGACAAACTTATACATCCAATATACGAACATGAAGCTTTGACCTAGCACATATTTTTTCGCACCCATTAACGTATCCTTGTTACATATGTCGATATCTGGTTTCAAGCATGCATACAGATACTAACAGTAAGCACAGATTCTTTGTTTAAAGTGTTTTACTTAAACACATGTTTTATTTGCATGTAACTAAAAATTCAATTGTGTAGAATGTTTTGAAGATCCGTCTAAACGCAGAGCACTGTATTAGGGGTAGCTTAAATAATGCATAAGGAAGGCATAATATAATACATACACAAATAGGTGGCAAAGTAGTTAATTGATTTATCATTCTAGTTTTTCGAGTAGTCGAATCTATTTTACAACTACGCTATTAAAAAAAATCTCCATTTGATCTCTCATCAAAGTACCCTCCTCTCACAAAAACGCTTAAAAGGGTCATTGAACGCTTTTTTAAAGTTGAATCAATTAGAGCTCTTTTTCATAAATTTTTTTTTAGAAAAATCTTATAATTTAGCGAAAAGTAAAACTAATATTTCCCATAATGGACTATCAAAGTTTTGTGTCAACATATAACTAACTCTAATTGATTAAAGTACAAAAGTTAAAAAATCTAATGTTGTAATAACAGATTGTCGCAAAATGGTTAAAAAACTGCAAAATTCTCGATTACTGTGGCGTACCTCATATTTTATGATAGCTTTTGTACTTCTATAATGAATATAAGGGGGGCCATTTAGTGAACTTCATAAACTGTAGGAATATATTATTATTAACAGTGCTAGAAGCAAATTTCGTTAGCGTAGTTGAGATGTTTGAGGAAAAATGACGTATACCATTGCACCCCTCCACGTTTTTTAGTCAAGGCACCATGAAGATCGTCACCGATAACGAGAAGAAGACGTATCGGTGACAAGATGTAATCTTATTGGATTCCGTTCCGATGATACCGACAGCAGAAAATAAATATATATAGCAACACCTGTCATAAAATATAACCTAGTATTATTTTGGCTAGAAAAATCAAATTAATTAGGCAAAATTTGAGGCTACGTGCCTGAAAAAGAAAGAAAATGCACGCGATACAACGAAGAGAATCAACCTATAGTTCAAAGGAAAGAAATGGAAAATTGACCCCACTTTCAACAAAAATCAACAGAAAATCAAGTCATTCAAAGCGAAAAGGGACAGAAGAAATAGGAAATAAATCTATCTTCGAAAATAAGGAAGTCGGAAATCAACAGACTTTCGAAAAAGAAAAAAAAAGAAGAGTTGAAAGTAAAGAAACTATAAAGGAAAATGAATTAAAAGGGCAAATTAAGTGAAACTTGAGGTCAAAAAATAAAAAAATAAGAACTTTCCCTCCCTAAAACTGCATCACAACCACATAATGTGCACCATTGATAAAGTCTTCATTAGTAGAAGAGACATCGAACGGAGATACTACCATTTAAGTCGAATACCAGTCGACTCAATTGTGAATGAGTATCTGGGGCAAATCAGTGTACCGTTACGTTCTAGAATGAAGCGCTCCAACACGCTTGAAGACCTTGATCCTACTGGGTTATTACTGTGACGCAAGACCGAAACCATCAAACACAAAGAAAGCGAAGGTCAGGACAAACAACTTCTCACCGCCGCATCTCCAGTGATAGCCGGGAAGCCTTCTCTGTAAAACCTACACTTCAACCCTACAACAATACTCAACACAATCACGAGAATAACTAACTTTCATGACATGCTACTAATTTAGGAAAATCTACGCATAATTCAAACGAATATTAGGGTCCACGTTGATAGCTACTTATAATGATCTAGCTGAGTGGGACAGACGAATGTCTATTCTAGTTGATCAAGTCACCAAGAACTCAAACAGCCAAAATCTGACCGCAAGAATGCAAATGGACGGAAGTATCTCGTAGATACGGGTTTGCTCACTTCGGTGGGAAGATGGGAATTCTGGAGGTAGTTGACACCGTTGTCAAGGAACATGCGCACATTCCAGAAACCAATTATAAGATATTTTCGATAGCCAAATGTCGTAGCCTTGAGGTCAGTCTCTATGCGAAGAGTGGTTGGAATTTCAGTAGCAACTGGAGCGCACAAATTTCAATTCTTTTTAGTCGCCTTTTATGACAAGCACTTAGACTGTATTATCATTCATCAACTCAAAGAGGGACCCCACGCACAGTTGTAGGCTGAACCTTCATATTTGCAATCGATATTGTAATATAGGTCAGTTTCGGTACAGTACAGTACAGTAGGAGGCAATGTGGTCAGCATTGCGCTCGTCCGAGATTATTACCCTGATTTGACTCAGGTACTCATTCACAGTTGAGTCGACTAGTATTCGATGTCAAATCACGATACAAATCCCACTGCTACCAGCGGGATTTGAACCGCTGCCTTCCGTATGACAACCCAGTGCTCTAACCACTGAGCTATTCGGCCCCCTTATGTCCAATCCAAAAATATATCCTAGAAATTTTGTAGCACAAATTACTTCAATTCGAAATTGTTTAGGTAATTCACTTTTACTTCAGTGTCCAAAAGTTTTCAATTTAAATCGGACTGGTAAACCGCACATTAAATTTTTTTTGTTTAAGTTAGGAGCATAGTGACAGACATCTGTCACAAATTTCACGTCAAAGTATTCATTATTTTCCGTTTTACACTGGGTTTTCAGCAATTTCGGCGATTTTTGCAATGTCTAAATATATTGAGCGAAGAAGTTGCATCAAATTTTTTGTTTGTACAACGAAGTTCCGGGTAAAGACACGTTCAGGATGATGCAGAAAGCCTTCGGACACAATGCTTCGTTGGGAAGGAATGTTGACAAGTAGTATAAATAGTTCAAAGAAGGTTGCGAAAGGGTTGAAGACGATGAGCATTCCGGACATTATCAACCTCTATCGATGACAAAACGTCATGAAAATCGAAGAACTTGTGCTTGTCAATAGTCGAATGATTGTTAGAGCCCTTGATGATGCTGTTTCTCCATCGAAAGGATCTATCAGTACCATTTTGGAAGATATTTTGGGCCTGAATTAGGTAAAGTCTCGGTTGGTGCCGAAAGAACTCAATTCTTTCGAAAGAGAGCACTGATTCTTCGTGCCTTTGGACGCATATCATTCCACAATTATAATACTTTGCTCGCTTGATTTAGTACCGCATGACATCTTACTATTCGCGAAACTCAAAAGACTACTGCGGGGAAATCGTTTTGAAACGATAGAAGAGATACACCGTACATACACGCGCTCTAAAAGTCATCCCGGGAGGAGGCTTTAATTCTTGTTGCGACGATACCAAAATATTGGCGATTGGAGATTAGTTCGAAAGAGACGAAATATGTTTAGAAGAATAAATATAATAACACTTTTTGTAATAAATAAAAACTGATCTTAATTTTTTCGACACAGTAGTACATTTGTTCAACCCGGTACTATCTTTAAGTAGCTTCTGTCACATTCAGCATTATTGTCTTCCTTCCAAGTTAACAGTTACTTTCCTTACCAATCACGATTCACGGTATGGACATGGCAAACTATGTTCATATAATCAGGGTCGAAATGGTCAGAGAGATATATATATTATAGATACTCCAACCAACTAGAAGTAACTCAGAGGTAGTTCTAGGTTGTCTCTAGGTTTCATCCTGGGACTGGTAAGAAATTCGAAGCATTTTCTTATGAATACAGATTTTTTCTAAGGATTACAGTTCAAGAAAGAATATATATTATTGTTGCAATCAAGGTGTACGCAAACTTCCACCGCGATTGAGTATTGAGCCGCTATTTTGGAGTTATACCTCTACTTACAAGCAACAGTAATCCCAACGTCTCCAAACTTAATGGCTGAAACCAATGTGAAGGGTAAAGGTGATACGGTGTGAAAATTCACTTTTGGACTATCGTACTTAACGGGGATGTAAATCGGATTTATCTAAAAATATTTCAGAAACATTTCTGCAAACTTCCAAGAAGGTCTACCATCATCATTTTAAAACAAAAGTTAAAGCAAAGTTCTTGATGCTGAGAATTACTTCTCCGATTTTGCAAACGAAGTGCAAAATGTGGTATTCAGCAAATTAATAGTTCACCGTGAGCATATTCTTGATATTACATCACTTCCTTCCTTGAGGATGGATTTCATATTTACGGTGAAGCATTAACACCCGGTATCCTTGGTTTAGCAATCAATTAGTTTTACATTCATACATACATACTAATAACGGTGAAGGAAGATTTTTGCTGTAAATTAAGGCTGTTTATTTAAAGCACCAGGAATTATTTTGAGCTGCCAACACTAAATTGAAAACCTAAGATTCCTTTCCTCCCGTCTAGTTTTCTTTCGTTCATCAAGAGTATTTCCCTCACCTGGAGGTTGTTGTTATTCCGAAAATTGTGTAATTTCACTCCCGTCGACATTATTCCATTCTTTTTCTTTCAGCGAACAAACACCTCATGCTGAGTGTTGAGCATGCACCCCACGGTACCTGAAAGCAGGGATCCAGTCCTTAGGCACTCGTGTATTCGAGAAAGGACCGCGTCGTAGGATCACAAGGTGTGCTATAAACGTGCATTATTGTTTGGTGCTATTTACGAATTCCACCCAGAACACCGTTGAGTGTCCAGATAATGTTATAGAAATGCTCCACTGTCTGGAACTTTGCGAGCTTTTAAGTCGAAAGGGATGATTTATGCTTGGAGGGCATGTTTCTAAGGTTCAGGCGAAGAGCTCGTAACAAAGCGGTAAAGACGCAAAACATGACTAGGAAAATTTAATTTCGACACGTTATATCGGAATTGATGTCCTTCGAGGGCATAGCGTGGATTGTCATCAATAAATTACGGGTCCACGAGCATTTCGTATATACATACGTACTCGTATATTTTCAATAAAATATGGATCCTTTCCATTTACGACCAGCGATGAGTACAGGCACGAGAGATGCTGGCTCGATTCCTTGGATCCCAGTGTTTATTGCATACGAATTTTTATTTTTATTCCAGTTTGATAAACTGCTCCCATTAAGAAGTGCTGAAAGAGAAAAGAGTGCAAAGCATTTTTCGCACAGAACAGTAGATGAGAATTTATGGAATTTATTAGGGTAAAAAGGTTTTACGCCTCGGAAAAAAGGTTCGCAAGATTTAGTGGCGTAAAGGTATCTCTATGATTGATGAAGTTTCATTTAAAAACATATTACATTGTAAGGTACCAAAAAAGGAAAGATGATTTATTGAACGAGCCGAATTATTATTCTGAATTTCATTATCTCCGGACTTATCATGACCAATTTCCCTCTTCTCGGGTCAGCACTTAAAAGGTTGGTAAAGAGATATGGTATTTTTATAGGTTCCTGGGTAATTTAACAGAGCGTGCTGTCTGATTGAAAATTTTGATACGCCTTTTGAGAAAACTCCAGAATGTTTTTGGAATTCATAAAATTTTTACTGTTTCATGGAGCGCGCATGGAGGTTTCATGAAAATTGGATGGAAAGCAGACAACGGATAAATTTTACTATCCCCTTAATAAGTTATCTCGCTTGAATAAAAAAATATTCAGCTCATTAAATATTGGGTTTATTTAGATTGGCTTGATATTTAATTTGATTTCCGATACGAAGAGGATAGGTTTGAAGTGCGGTTATCACAGGAGAAATGTGACTTTAGCTTTTGCATGGATAGTTGGAAAAGTGGGGAATATACCACGTGCTAGGCACAGCTTGTAGATTTCGCTTATTTCACGGCTTTTCATGGAATTGTAACTAATAGACCACAAAATCCTAATTAACCTAATTATCTGCTATTCTAACAATATAGCATTTTATGATTCCATTTATCCTACTTTTAAGGGCCGTCTGTTTGTCTATCTGTCTGTCTGTCACACCTGATTTACTTGAACACAGCTTAATAAATTGTGGCCAAATTTAGTCAGAACGTGTGGTTTGTAAATCCCTTTAGATACAGCCAGTGTCGCCATTTTCTGTTGACTTTAGGGGGGATGGGACTCCCAACACATGTGAAAGGGGGGTGTAATTTTTTTCATAGAATATGGTCATGAGGGGTTTCAAGTGAAAGGACCCAATTAGTACTTCCTGAAACTGATAATATATTTGATATCGGGTGAAATACAGAGTCCGGAAAGGTGGAAAAACAAGAGCCTGTAATAATCTGAATATATCGCATTTAGCATGTCAGACTATTCACTTTAATGGAATGGTGATTTTCAATGATATTGGTTGTTAATTTGCACAAAAAAAAAAACAATTTCGATCTACTATGGCTTTGCCACTAATAGTATAATTTTCACCACTCTTTGCAGTATCAGGCTTTACATTAAAGCTTATTTTACTTCAATTCTAGGATCGATTCAACGGGGCTTCCATTCAACATCCGAAAAATACACAAATATACTATTATTCAGAATGCATATAACACCGTAATCAAATAGTCCCCAAAATTTACCTAGAAATTTAAAAATTCAAAGTAATCCTCATTAACTGCCAGGCTACCATCGCTTAGTTCAATTTTTGAACTTGCTTTAACCATAACATGGAGATCGAGGCTATGTCGTGGACCTCGTTCCTGGATCTCGTAATGTGATTTGCAAGGCAGTCGACCATATTTTTCGTATGTTGGCGAGACTTCAAGCATCAAACTCCTCCTGTTTGGCTGCCCGAAGGCCAAGTAGGATGAGTGACAGTACTTGCAGTCAAGAAGGGTAATCATGGGTCATTATAATGGCTTTTAGCGTCCTGTGTCATCCTTCGACCGTTCCACTGGGTTGGTTGTACGCGGTTGCCCAATGGTATTTGAAGCCTAACTACGAGAAACTGCATTCCCGTACATCAAATGGTGAAATTCACTCTCGAAGGAGGACGTCGGCAGAAGGTTGTACAGAAATTTCTTTGAAAGCTGCCGCCTCAGGCTAGCGCGTGAACCCATCGATTCTTATGAGGTAATACCTGAAACCGCGCGAGTTTGGCCAAGGGCGGTTTATGTTGAAATGGATTGTGTCAAAACGCTTGGTGGTCCTGAGGAAAACACCTTCTTCTTTCCGCACATGTAATTGTGCACTTTTCGAATATGAATTGTCTGCCCCAAGAATTAATGCCCTTGTTCATGGAGGGTAAAAAGTATTTTGCGATGACTAAACATTTTGTTGTCCAGATGCCTGATGACACTGAACGGCTTGAAATACTTCCTGCGGAACTCGTCCAGAATATATTGCCTGGGTCCTTTGTTTGAGTTTTCGCAGTAAATCTTAGCCGTTGAGCCGAAGGGAGGAAACTCCCTAGATGTGCATTAGAAGTTGGTCATAAAGTGCTGCAGTACTGCGTCGCTATTCCATATCTGTTTGATTGCCGGAAAATCGATGGATGGATCTTATTTTCTGTAAAGCATGACTGTTGGTAACTGTTGAGCTAATCCCACAAAGCAGTACAGAGAAAAACATTGACGCATAACAATCCCAGCTTGTTAAAATGAGTGAATTCTGAAATTTTGGACAAAGCAGTAAAATCGGATATGAAGCTGCTGACGCATCGATTGATTTGATGTTCGCTTCTAAATAAACAAGGCTTCCCATATGTACAAACTATTCGATGCCTTTAATATTCTGCAATGCAAGTACGATATCCTATCAGACACAAAATCGCGCTTTTGTTGATATTTATTGTAGTCTGAATCTCCTGGTTTTCTTCCCTAAATTAAACTGAAGGTATTTGAGGAAGTATAGCATGGAGATCCGTGCTCGGTTCTTGGTAGCCAACAGAGCCTATTCAACTTACAAGAACTGTTCCACTTAAAACGTCTCACCACATTATCAAAGGTCTTACTGTACAAGATAATGATCTTGTCAGTTTTCATATAGTCCCTGGAGACCCAGGTTCATAGCAAGAAAAATTGCGGCCAAGAGTTCGCCGCATTCGAGAGAAAAATCCTCCGAAAAATTGTTTGCCCCCTATATGAGAATGGACGATTCCTAAGCCTATATAACGACGAAATTTATGAGCAATGTGATGACCGTCTGGTTATGGATAAAATCCGATTGAATAGATTGCATTTGATGGGTCCTTTAATCCCTATAGATGAGGTTAATCCAGCCGGGAAAGTCTATAAGGGCAATATCTTTAGTGAAAAAAAGAAGACGAGGCAGACCCTGCCTCAGATGAAGCGATCGCGCAGGCCAGGACACCAGACAGCTTTTAGGGAAATCAAACTGTGATCTCAGCGTAAAAGCGGGATGTTTGGAGTTGCTTAGTAAGGCAGGCCTAGACCGGATACCGGTTGTTGCGCCGTGGATGATGAAGATAATGGCATCGATCACGTGGACTCAGTTTTGCAATTAAAATTGGTGCATCATTTTACCTCGAAGTCGATTTAACTTTTTCTGGAATGTTCCCCCCACTCTGCACTCCCCATACACTCACTGTATATGCACTGGATTTTTTTCCAAAATCTACGAACAGTAGATGAAATGAAGATCCAAACTATGCACAGTATTCCACAATGATTTAAGGAATTTGAACATAGCAAGGAAACCTCTTTTTAGGTCAATCAAACTTCCTGGGTATTCCTTGATGTGATCCGGGAATGTTTTAACTATAATATTACTTTGGCGATGGAAGAAAATAGGCATTATTACACTCAAAACGGATGTCATTTCTTCAAAACATTTTAGCTTTTTGGTTTTAGCAATGAATATGAGGGCTCACAGGAGGTGGAACTTCACCGGATGTTATGCGTTTGAAAATCGTGGCACCCTCAGAAATAAGGTAGTATGCCATTTTTCCATGACGGTCGCCAAAAACTCGATTAGTCAGGTATGCAGGAAGCCTTGACATAATCGATATAGCAACTAAAGATGTTTTTTTGCCTCTAGTTGATTGTCCTACAACCAGATCAGGCATTCGATAGAGCCAAATGGCGAAGCCGATCACGACAATCCCCCGCTTGTGAACGGAGCAAATGCTGAAGAAAAAGAAGAAGAGTTGATTGTCCTACAACTACCGAGTCGATAATGAGTTGCTCTTTGCAACCCCTTGACCCAATTTGACCGCCATTCTACTGCTCGGACAGAATGTAATTGGTCTCGAGGTGACCCTTCCACGATTAATGTACGTTATGAATTTGTAGTTGTTGGCAAGCTAGTAATCTGTATACTGTCTGGACGCTCTGTTGGGATTCGTTGAGAGGTCTGAAAAACCTCCGGTGAAAGTTTCTGATTGCATCCAGAATTTCAACTACGTGTGCCTCATTTGGGATGGCATAGTTCCTGAAAACTTTCTGCACTTTATTTTTCACCCGTCTGCTGGCATTGCCAGAGATGAATTGAGTGAACCTAGCAATGTCCTGTCTTAGTGAGTCACCCCTATGTTTCGGACGAATTTTTCATGCTGGATCTCTTCGGTCACTCAAACCAATAATCTAAAAGCGAATTTTCTGACCGTGCAATCTGATAGCCATAACGGCACCACAATACACAAGTGATTGTAGTTGTAGCAGCGCATTGATTTGAGATGGAAAGCTCGAAGTTGCTGGAGATGCATAGAGCCTGGAAATACCTGGTCTATGCAAGCATCCATTTCCGAGAATTCTATACACGCTCTTTGCAATTCGTCCCGGACCTCAGCGGAGACCTCAGCTGGACGGTAGAGAAGAGTGTTTCGGCGAGTATTGAAACTGTTGCCTACAGTGCGGCGTGGTGTTTTTTATGCCGTCACCTCTGCTCCGGTCAAGTCGAACACGCTCCCTGATGATGGCTGTCAGTCACGTGCGCGAATTTATTTATTATAATTTATTATTTACAATATACAATATACAATCAGTCATATTGGCGAGTTGACTGCTTATCAAAAAATTGGTATCACCTAAACGCATAACAAACGCTGCCATAATGCAAGTATATTTCGTGTTCACTCATTTATCTACAGGGTCTCTTTTTCTTCTAATTTTTTTATTCTGCAATTTTTACTTTCCCAAATTGGAGCTAGTTCAACGCTCTCGGTGCTGAATACATTGAGCTATAAAAGCTCTTATCTCTTCGATATTATAGAATCCTTTTCCTCCTGTGTAATCCGGTCAAGCTTATTAATGGCTTTCTGGACAGCTGCGTTAATTCTAGCATATCACAACGTAGCCTACCCGCATCACAAATACTTTTTCTAATTTCAAAAGTAAACTGAACCATTATTCGTACTAACAAACTTGGATAATTTATAATAAGATTAATTTGATGATTGGATAAATCTTTTGGAAATTACAGCTATTACTTGACATAATTATCACGATTAGTTTCTTTAATTCGACGGTCGGGAGGGAGATGTGTAGCTACTGCCTTGGTGGAGTATTTGAGTCAAAAGGAGTCTTCCTCGTCTTCCCAGAAGTCTTTGAATACTCCGCGGATGATTACCCGATAAAAGCGGTTCTCTGCTGAACGGAGTTTGTTCTCTTGTTGATGTCAAATCGACAATCATTCTACATATGCCTCCACCCCATATGATCCTTTCGCCTTAAAGTACCTGATTGAGATTTGAATCCGTTGAAATTGATTGCATTTTGCCAATCACTAACATGTAGGTTTGCTTACTGAAATATGGATAATTATATGTAAGCTACTTTGTGAGACTCTATTTCTCAACTATCGTGAATTCTCTTCTTAAAGTTGACCGAACATGCTCTGGACAGTACTTTGCCACATCCTTGCTTTTTACATTGTCTGACAGGCAAATTTTCTCTTCTTTAGACAATGGGAGGGTAATTGTCAATTAGTGTGTGTAGTGCAGGCAGTAGTTACGTATTTCCAGATTGAATAAACGGCGATTATATGGTAGTATGATATCATTAAGGGACACAAGAGTCCATTGTTTCATTCAAAATTAACAGACAAATTGAAATTGACAAGAGAATACTATTTGCTTGCGACCCATAGACTCCATTTCAGTTAAAACGCTTACTAGGGGCAGACCCTCCAATGGAAGGCGATATCAAAGAGCTCGTCAGCTTTGTTCCGGTAACATGGGTCGATTCATTTAGATTATGAGGCATGTTATATGCATACGTGCACCTTGGCATATGTAAGACAATTTGAAGTAGATTAGCTAAATTGCAAATTTGGGCCTTTGCATGTTCTGGCTGATCTGTTAGGCAAATTGAACTACTGAAATGGAATAATTGAATTATGAATGTGAATTGAAGTGGTAATTTTCCATATTTTGAGGTTGCACCGGAGCTTCACATTAGTTATTTACAATCAATTATAGCAGTGGGTCTTTAAATTCTCTTTCAATCGCTTGGAGAATTGGATATCCGCGAAACGAAATAAACCAAACCAATAAACCAACTTCTGGAATTCAAAACCTCAACCAATATTGACATCAAAGTGAATTTTTATTATTTGCGGCAGCACCTTTTGGCAATCACTTTTGCCTTCAATGCTAAAAACGGTTAGTAGCTATCTCCTTTGATGAGCGGGATATTAATATGTCTTCAAGTTTTATGGTTTCCATATTACTTTAGGGCTTTCTAACATCAAGCTGTGCTCCCTTCATCAAGTCGAAGGTACATATCAAGGAAAAATCGTAACCAGATAATCAAGCTTTGGCTAAACTCCCTAAATATATATTAGACCCAATCCTTTTCTCTCTTATCCACTTGAACCCCAAACTCAACAAATTTATACAACCCTAAATATATACGAGTATATGCATCTTAAATAAAGTCAAACATAACGTCAATTTGTTTGAACTGTGATTGTGATGACACTCTAACAGGCAGATCCTAATTTCATCAATCCGCCTGTGAATTGAACTTACGGATCAGTTTGGATCCTTCAAAGTGTGTTGGCTGGCTTCGTCAATGCGTAGAGTAACGACTGCTCTACTATCCCTATATCGGCCTAAATAATCCGAATTCATTCTATCACTTGGCAACCACTTCAAATCGACCGGAGCTCCGCCAATAATGGAAAAGCATACGGAAACGACGCCATCACACTCTAAAAACATTATTCAGTAGAACCCTCTCCGATTTCAGGACTAGACTGAGAGATGTTTCGGGTACGGAAAAGCCTTCTTTAGTCCTTTACATCCTTGAGTAGTTTTATTCGCCCGTTATAGTTTACTTTGTGTCCGAATCGAACGAATAAGAGGATTTCATCCCTTCAGGGAGCAATAGGAAGGATACTGCGAATTGGGGCTACCTGAAACTAAAATGAACATTTGAATACTCTCGATTTGTACGAAAATGTATACGTGCCGGTTATATCTGTGCTTACTAGATGCAAATTGGGTGGAGTTTTGGAGGTAGAGTAAGGATCACTGAATTTCTTATGTACTTATTATACAAAGAGAATCCAATAAATGGGAGAAGAGGTTTGCATATATTTAAGAGCCTTTAATAGCGGAACCAAACCAAAGTTAACTTTATGGTTTGCTTTCCATTAAGTAACCGAATGGATTTCTAATCCCAAATTTTTGTTTGCCCGAACTTATTGATCTTGCCCAAGTAAAACGCTAATTTCAGGATTTGGATAATGTGCTTGATGTTGCTGCAAATGGCGTGAATTGAATACGCGACGAAAAGTCAGAAACCGGAAATTGAGCAAACTGTTTCGTATATTTGTTATGAAAGAATATTTTGCCGCACTAGAATTTCTATTCAATCCATTTTTATGTTGATAGTGTAAATGCATTGAGTATTGAGGACTATTCACTTTAAGGGGGTCATCTTGTGAAGGTCATTCTTTTGCCTTTTTAGGAATTTTTTGTGAAGAACTGGATAGACATACAAATGCGAATTTTTCATCATATATTTATTAATATCTTGAGCATGCTAACAATTTTTTCAGGCGGATATCACAGTTCATTTTCGAAGTACAGAGCAACATGCACATAAATCTCCAAAATATGTGTTTTTCGTTAGAAGGCGCTGTGCTCATTTTAAAGAAAAAAATAAACGGCGTTTGAACGTGTGAACTATACCACGGTTCGCAAACTATGATTATTAAACAACAAAGAATGTAAATTTTCGGTGTCTTGTTAACCTTTTTAAGGTTTCGCGAAAACAAAACCTTATTAAAATCGATTTACTGTCTCTCTGTCTGTCTGTATGTCCATCATATGCATTGTTTTCGGAGAGGGCTATAGCGATACACCAAATTTGGTGAATAGGTTTGCGCTTGTTCCCCATATATGCAAAGGGAGGGTATACATTTTTTCTTCACCAAATATAGCCATCTGGGGTATCAAATAAAAGGTCTTGGTTAGTATTTCCCGAAGCCGATCCCAGTTTTGCCATTTACTGGGGAGATGGTTAGTCCCGCGGGTTGCAAGGGACCATTTGTTTAGCGGACCCATTCCCAGAAACTATCCAACCGACAAATTTGGAAAAAAATCAAGAGGCTGCCATTATATGGTGCCTACGCTCCGAAATACTCTCCATACCGATAATAAAGTTAATAATAGTAATTGGCTGCGAAACCCCTCTTAAATACATCCTCGAATCAAGAAATGTTGGCAATAATATGGAACATGATCCTGCCAAGTTTGGTGGAAATCGCACATTACTAACAAAGTTATAACCTTTCAAATTTGCCGTTTTTGTGCAAATTTAAGACTTTGAATATCATTGTCACGCGGAAGTGGATATTCTCACATAATATATGTATATATTACGTGCTAAGTTCTAATAGGACAAATGCGCACTTAAATTGCTTTATAAAAGAAATACCCAAAACCTTCATACTTGAAGCGTCCGGCTTCCGGTTTCCCGACTTGTTTTTTGTAAATTTTAGTGTAGGCTTCTCTAATATATAAACAAGCCAGGTATAAAGGTTTTGTATTCATCTTATGTGCGAAACTTTCTACGCACATTTTTCTATTCGTGTATCGCTAAAATACCGAAAGATTCCGTCATATTTTTTTCTAATTACAAAATATACGTACATATTACAGGCGTAGATATTATGCTCACCCTAACAAACAAGCATTGCCTATTACCAAATAATAATAATAATCGATGGCGCAACAATCCATATTGGATCAAGGCCTTGAAGTGTGTTAGAGCACTTAATTCAAGACCGCAACCGTACACTAGAGTATACTGTAGGAGGCAATGTGGTCAGCATTACGCTCGTCCGAGATTATCACCCTGATTTGACTCAGATACTCACTCGTTCGCAGCTGAGTCGACTGGTATCCGACGTCAGATCACGGTACAAATCCAACCGCCGCCAGTAAGATTTGAACCGCGACCTTCCGTACGATAGCCTTGTGCTCTAACCACTCAGCTATCCGGACACTTACTTATATGTGCACTTATATGCGCTCGTTCATTGGCCTAACCTGAATGAAGTCAAAAGCCTTCAAATCACCATCTAAGGTATCAAGTCATCGTTGCTCGGTTGATTTGGATGTTAACACCAATATTGGGAAGTGAGTTTTCATTATTGTTGGGGATAATGGGGGATCCTAAGTCCACATTCACAACAACTTACACTCACGTTTCTTGGTTTCCGGACCCCTCGTTTGGGGCATAACATCCAAGAATTCAAAAATAAGGACTACCGGTTTCGTCCAGGCCATAGGCATCTCATCAGACACTGCCTGTGTCTCCAGGACTCAGCTGCAATGTTATCAGATCCTGTTTATTTTCCTGATTTCATTCATCTGATTGCTTTCTCGACTTCTTTTGGCAGTGCCTGTGAAAGTGTAAAATGAACAAATTCTTCTATTGAAGTATGCTTGAAGTATTCTCGCCTTAAGCCCGTCGTGAAAGTCGGTAAGCAAAGCATCGTTCTTGCAGTTAACGCAACAGAAATATTCGTATCCTCCGGTTTGACTCGCAGAGTGGCAATCAACGGCAGATAATGAGGTGCGATAATCTCATCTACATAGCCATTAAGATCACCAGCAATGACAATATAGCAATATAGGTATGTTTCTCGGCATTGGGGCGGCCTGCCACAGAAACCCTCAGAACCACCGACACCACAGTCTATACGCTAATAAAGTAGAGAAGTGTACAGCTATTGTCACCTCGTCGGTATTAATGCACCTTTTCCGAAGGGCCATTGCGATTTCCTACATCTTACCAGTGAGGGCACCAATATTCTGCCACTCAGAATGAATGAAAGAAGCATCTATCCGTCTGAGCGTATTTTATATCTGGACTATTCTCTCCATGAACTCTACTTAATGGTTACATGATTTACACCTTTCTATATTCAAGCAATGAAACTTTCTAATAGTTCCTCCATGAGAACCTCTATTATTTGTTTATTATCTACTTGGCATGTGTTAGTTGCACCTTTCTAATCATTAAACGCGAACATTTCATAGTGGATGCGCCATTATTTGGTCCATTGGTTTTTTTTTTCTAACTTTGCTTAGCTTGCAATCTTATGTGCGTTTTCCTTTTTGGTTAAATCACTGTATTCGCTGCCGCTTCCTGACAATATGCTCATCAAACCATTCTCCGAGAAGCTTGCTTCCTTCTTCCACTTCCTTATCCCATGACCCACTTGACGGCTCTCCTAGGAGAGCATGCCATACCCGCATGTAGCTCTAGCAAACAAGCCTGCCGTCAGCCACAAATAACCCTAATAGAAGCTTGGAATTCAGAATAAGAGAAGTCACCACCCCCCATGTACTACTCCTATACAATAGCACAAAGGCAAAATTAGAACAGAACAGCCTCAACTAGTCTAGTCATTTTGCCAAGATCTATGCCTGGGCGAGAGAGCAAACAGATGTCATTTGCGTTGTCAAGAGGTTGGAAGAAAACTAACATTATGCACTGAACACCTGCACGTATTCCACCCAAGTCAACATGAAGGACATCATTGTCATTGTCAAGCGTCCCCTCAAATTCGAACAATGTTAGATTTGGTGGGGCGTAGCACCTGTATACATATGCACCACCTATTGGCTCCCACACAAAGCCACTGACTATCTGAATCAGAGTCCTTTGTATGGCCTGTCGACCGTGCGCTCGTATTCCCCTCCATAAGTCGAAGCTGTGGCAATTTGCAACAGTGATATTTTCTATATGGTTCACTTGTAATGGCGAGCTTCGTAGGTAGTCTGCTCAAGTAAATCCTGAGCGACCCTGCAATGATCGGGTTTTGGATTGAATAAACCTCATTTTCTCATTATTGCTAAGGATTTCCTAAATTCCGGGTATTTAAAATTTCCGGCAATATGCCGGCTATCCCGTCCCTCCCGTCTTTCGCGAAATAAGTAGTTAGAGCCCCTATTGTACTCCCTCCCAATATGCTCTTTCTCTCCACAGCGCCTACATCGATCGAATCGATTAATGTCGCTGGTCCATGCCTTCGTGAGGTGCCAAACATGAGGTGTTTAAAAAATACCTTTATTGGGATCTATTTCTTTTAACAACATCCAACTCGGACCCTTCCCACCGCAAACAACTTCTGCGCCGCCTCCACTGGTAATCACATTGCGGCCGTTGGAATGTCTCTTATGCGTTTCGCAAATTCACAGTAGACCCCCGCTAGTTAATCTAATTTGAACTGTTCTTCCTAGACAGTACGGCTTTTCCTTTTCATGTCATTTCATCAAGATCCTCACACTGAATATAGATCTCATGTTATGGCACACATTGCGGTATTCTCCCCAAGTAAGTTTTTAACTTAAATGCGAAAGCCGTCAGTTTTACGTACACTAGATCTTTTCAGCTCGAACATGATATTACCCTTTTGAGGCCCTTCGCACTTTGGCCATATGCTTTCGCCTTCTGACTATTTGGTTCCCTTATTCCTCTTGGGAGGCTGTTGATTCCACATTGTTGGAATAGCAGGTTTCGGCGTCTCCGCCCTTTACCGTAAGTTTACTCCTTCGTTTGTCTTCCTTGATTGTTTTATGTTCGTTACCCTTCTCACATCCATTTTGATTTACACACCAGTCATAAGCAAATACTTGCCCATGCATAGTCTGAAAAGAGAGTGCATGAACATATACTTATACATGAATAGATATGCCCCTATCCGCCACTTGTGGTCGTGAGAGGGGCTGGAAGATGGGAGTTTATTGGCTGTCTGTCTGTCTTGCCGACTATTTGTCACATCCATTTTCTCGGAAATTGTGACTGCCATTGATACACAATCTAGTGGAAAGACGAGAACTGTGAATCCCTTAGCATGCAGTAAGCAATATTGGTTTACGTTGAATTTGAGGGGGTCCCCACACAGGGGGTACTCAATTGAACGTCTCGATTAGTGCGTTTTTCGGAGGGAGATACGCTCTGTACCGATATATGTTCGAATCAAGTTAACAATAATGTAATACCACACTTTTTGAAATGGACTCAAAACTCCCCTTAAATTTGTCGAAAATTCATCAAGTTCTGCAGGGATGTAGGCTGTAATATACAGCATGGTACTACTGGTGGAAATCATCCTATTACTAACAAAGTTATAATTAATGAAAGTTGTCACTTTTATGGAATTTTTTTGCAACCTAAGAATGAGTGTCAGCACCATACGACAGTGAAAAGTCCGAGGTACTACATAAGCATTACAAACAAATGGAGTAAATGTACACTGTAATAGCTGCTGCTTTTCGACCGTCGACAACAAGCTAATCAGAGTCGCTTAGATATTTGCTGCCTTTCAAGAACAAACCGATGAAATATAAGATAAGGTGTCAGACGAAAGGACATTACTAGCACTTGGAGGACAAATAAGATAATATTTTGAACTAAACTTTTGTCTCTATGTTCATGCACGAAAATTCTGTATTCGCGATATCCGTCGATACACATCTCCTACTTTGGTCTGACAGTTTTTGTTAGAGACGGGTTATTTGGAACTTTATTTTCAACTCTTGGATTTGTTAAATGAAATTCTAACGGCTTCAGTTTACTCCCATCGTGCTTACCAATCATTTTTTCTTGAATATAAAACTTAAAATTGAGATAAGCCAAATAAAAGTTCCCCGAGGTGAATTTGTGTTCACTTAATTGTAAGTACTTCTCAGCGTTTGGAGCAATACGTCTTTCTACTTTGGACCCATTTCCGTTTTTTTCGACAAGAAAACAACATGTCAATAAATAACCAACATTAGCCAATATAAAAGATAACAGTCCGGTTTCTTCGATGGAAGCTTACTAAAAATAAAATTATTTCTTTTTACCATTTTCCCCAGGGGCCCCGGTTATGACGTTGATGAAAATCTTAAATTATCAAATTTGGTTGATATCAATAGCCATCGTGCGAAGGCGAGCGGGATAAGGTCTGCCCACCATCTCATCGGAGAAAAAGTTTGAGTTTTATCCACTGTCGGCCGCAATAGAATTTTTTAATAGTTTTGATATACGGCCTTCATGAAATACCATGCGAGGAATCGAATAAACAATTAAAGGAGATAATTTTCTAGGATGGTTTATATTTAGAGAAGCTTGACAGTGGGTAGGTTAGAAAAACTGCTTTAAATGGAAAGCATAAGGGAATGAAAGGCGAATTGTTTTTTGGATAGTCGAAAGCTAATTGCATTCTGGTGTGTTTTTATGAAGAAATGAAAGCAAGAGAAACAGTCCAAGTTTGTATGACTTTGGCAATAATTTGGTATCGGTTCTGTTGAGAGGTGTTTAGAATACCGCTGCAAATGTTATCTTGCCAATATCTTGAAGCGACTCATTCACTTCGGCGAAAATTTAAAATTAAAAGTTGCAAATGAGCTTTACCTGCGTATTGCATAAAGCTGAAACAGACATTTGCCTGACGCAAGCGTTTGTGTGTTTGATGTCTGAGGCAGACTCAGGCATTTACGTGGCATGAGCAAGTAATACTATTCACAAAACAATTCTTCCGACTTGCAAATACAGGGTTTGGAATTTCAAATGCCCAGTATTTGGCCCTGAAAACATCAAATGTCACTCAGAAAGTGACAAATATTAAGTAAACACTCTAACATCTACGAAATGGGACGCTATTTGCTTGAAGAAAGTTGGGAAATATTAAAAACTTATTTCCAAATTTGTAAGTCTTCTACACAAACTGTGAGAAATTTGAAAAAAAACCCCATTTGCGGATCAATTTGTCTAGCGAGTTCGTGAATGTTGGATAAACCAACCCATGTACCTACCATAAAGTTCAATTGAGCACAAGCTCAAGCCAATTAACCATTCGAATCGTCCACGGTTTGCAAATTACGAGGAAAATCGTTTGGCCGGGGATGGTGAATTTTACTGAAAAATCATCTTTTCGGACGTAGTTCATTTCCACTTCAGTGGTATGTGGATAAGCAGAACTGTCACATCTGGGGCACAGAAAAACCCCCCATGTCGTCCAAAAGAAACCAATGCACCCGCAACGAGTGAGTTTGCTGCGTATTTTGGTCTAGTGGTATCTTCGACTCATTTTTAAGGTTTTGTGTAAAAATCGTTTTACTGTCTGTCTGTTCGTCACACGCGTTTTTCTCGGAGACATTTATAGCCATTGACACCACATTTGGTAGAAAGCTGGGAACTGTGAACGCTCACGCATACAGTAAGTTACACCCTTCTACAACGAATTTAAGGGAGGGGGCATATATGCAAAAGAGGAGTGTACATGTTTTTTTTTCATCAAATATAGACATGTCGGGTATCCAATTAAAGGTCTCGGTTAGTACTTTTCGAAGCCGGTGTTAGTTTTGACATTTGTTTGAAAGGTGGAGAGTACGGGGGGTTGAAAGTGATCATTCCTTTAAGGGGGCCATTCTCAGAAACTACCCAACCCAAAAATCTGAAATGAAATCAGGAGGCTGCCACTATATGGTGCCTGGGCTCCGAAATACCTTCAATACTGATATCTGTACAAATAAAGTTAATAATAGTATATTACTATAATTTTTGGTAATTGGCTGCAAAACCCCCTTAAGTTCATGCTAGCACCGCGAAATTTCGCAAAAATATAGGTTATAACATAGAGCGTGATCTCACCTCTCAAGTTTGGTGGAAATCGCGCTATTCCTAAGAAAGTTATAATACGTCAAAGTTGTCGCTTCTTTGCAAATTCAAGACTATAAATGTCAATATCATCCGAAAGCGGATATTCTCACATAATATATGCATATATTACGTGCTACGTACTAAGAAATACACAAAACCTTTCGTACCTGAAGCGTCCAGCTTCCGGTTTCCCGACTTGTTCTTCGTAAATGAACTAACCGTCAATGACGAGCGCTACCGCGCATGTTGACCGATTGATTCTTCGAACAAATTGAAATTGAAGTTTTGGACGAAATTTGGTTTCAAGAGGACGGCGCTATGTACCATATAGAGAACGTCACAATAGATACCCTGTCTTCGGAAATCGAACAATCACCAAAAACGGTAATGTGAATTGGCCACCAAGCAGAGATTTGACGCCATTGGACTGTTGTTGGAAAGCGGCGGAAGATAAATGTTACGTCAATAATTCAAGTCGTCAAGACCGAGATTCAACTTGTTGTTACCGATATAAAACCCGAAGCAATCCAAAATGTACTTAAAAATTGGGTGGACCGAGTGGGCTATTGCAAGTCAGCCTTGGTGGTCATTTGAACAAAGTTATCAGCTCATTAAGGCCCTAATATTCGCTATCCAGGCTCTAAGAAAATCAACAAAACTAACAATTATAATTTTTTTAAATTCGCTGAATATTCTCCTTAAGTTCATTCTATAATCACAAAGTATAGGTGGTAATGTAAACCATGACTCTGTCAAATTTGATAGAATTCCTACTATTACCGGCATTGTCTCCTAAATTTCTAAAATGACTACAACCCACCATATTGAATATTTATATCACATTAAAGTGAAGAGTCTCACTTACTGAAAGCATACGCAATACGAGCTACGCAGAAAAAGAACAGTTGTGCGCTTAAATATTTACGTGAGAAATACAGAAAATTTTATATATCTGAAGCATCAAGCTTCCGATTTTTGACTTGTATCTATTTACCTAACAGCATTACATTTCAGAGCCAGGGGTTTGCTCATGTAACAACGTGACGAAAACTTGGGCAAACATCGTATGCTACGGTTGCATCTTAGAAACCCGTAGTATTTAACCTCCCGCTGAAGTAAATACAGCTCTGAACTCTTAGGACTCAAATTCATATGATAAGCTTTTGATATACTTATATACATACCTATAGAGGTGGTCAACGTAGGCCTTGTCTACGGCTTCTAACTGAATTCAGATATTTGCATCTATAATTGATTTTCTTTTAACTAGTCAAGAACAGTCCCTTGTGAATGAAGGCAAATACATATTTGCAAGACTATCAGTAAGATACTGCTCTAGATACGATAGACACCTTTTCTGATTCGATAGGTTGTTTCACTAGCAGAATCCCTTTGATGAAGTCTATCCCCTTGATGTCAACAACATACCAACCCGAACCGGCTGAACTCAGTCATTGGTTTAAGTTTCTACAAGAACTATCGATTTGAAGATGGATTTCAATCTATCTCAGATGCTCATCCATGCCTTTAGAATATTCTATTTGCTGTGAATAGAAACTGTAACGAACGATGCGTATGAACCAATTAACTCTACGTCGAATCTCTTATCAATTATACGTTGGCAGAGAAGCAATCCAAAAATAACTCAGAAAATATTGAATAGGAGATTTCGGTGTAGTATCTATGAACGTGGGTCTTGACAACGAGAATATCTTTTTGACTTTTTCCATAATAACGGATGGTTTTATATCGGTGATTCCAAAAATGGCATTGATCTTATATGAGCAACGCCGAAAACAGTGTAAAGGAACGAGCCCACTGAGAACGACACGACACAAGAGACTGGCAAACGCCCACTGGGAACGACACGACAGAATATTGATTGATGTAACTGCAAGATATACAAATTGGAAACACTATTATGAACTTATGGCTGGCGTAGGGAAATGTCTCCGGGCTGCCGCAGACAACACAAATAATTGAGTGGAACTCAGATATTAGGTAGACAAAAGTCTGTGTCCGAGTCAGGCAAATGCTTGTCTAGTGCAAATGACCTTGAACCTTTGTATGAGATAAACATCTGCGCTTGTGTCAGGAAAATATCTGTTTTCCATTGCAGTTTGGACAACCGGTTGAGGTATGCAATTGAAACCTGGAGGTGCTGGGGACATCCTCCATGTTTCATGAGAAACTGGGTAATAGTAAAATTGGTCTCACTGTAACGTCTCTCCAACCAGTTCTTGAGGGCAGGGAAGAGACTGCCTGTCCACCACCGATCCTTTTCCGAGCATTCCCAACACTCTTGCCATCTATAGTATGTGCAAATCCCCCCCCCCTTTCGCCGTTCTTTGTCTGCAATAAAGGGGAGGTGGACCTGACGTCTGCGATGCATCATCTGAGGCAGTTCTAAAGATAGAGTACACCCTTAGGGTTGTCCTCTTGTAGACTGTACTCAGTTTATAAGCGTTACGTAAGATCTGCAATACCTTTCTCCAAACTGGGGCGGTATAGAACAAAATTGAGCTCACCACGCTGGCTGCAAACAACCTAGAGTACACCGTGGCCTTGCCACGTTCGGCATCATCCTTGCTGGAGCAATATTTGTAGCAGATGCTTTGTCATAAACATATTTTCACGGGTTGCTTATAACTGAGCTTCGCAATTATCATCCCTCCCATGGCTTGCAAGTGATGATAAAATCCCCAATTTGAATGTGAGTATAATTTATCTTACGGTGTTTTGGTGATAAGGACCGCTTCCGTTTTTTTCTCTGTAAATGTCAGACAATAATTCCCTAGTCAACTCTTAAGAGCGGCCTTGAGCGTCCTGTGCCACCTTTTGAGCATCCCATTGAACTGCGGGTGGTACACGGTTGTCCGGTAGCATATGGAGCCGAGGAGTTGACCCAACTCTGAGGAAGGAGGGGACACAAACTGTATTCCCTGGTCGGTGATTATAATTGTCGGCACACCAAAGCGTGGATTCTCGACAGAGGGCCTCAGCACAACATTGGGCAGTAATGTCTTTTAGAGGTATCGCCTCAGGCCACCGCGTGAACCTATCAATGATTGTGAAGCAGTACCTGAAAACGTGCGAGTCTTGCAAAGGTCCAAATAAATCGGGATGGAACGCTTAGTGGACTGAGAGAACACACCTACCTCTTTCCCCACATGTTTTGTAGTCTTGCACTTCTGGCATGCGACGCAGAGTCTGGCACAAGAATTAATGTTCTTGTTCATGGTCGGCCAAAAATATTTTGCGGTAAATAACCGAATCGTTGTCTGAATACCTGGGTGCGCCAGATCGTGAATGGTATGAAATAATCTTTTCAGAAATCGGCCAGACTATGTGGCCTTAGTCCCTTGTCTGAGGTGTCGCAGTGTGTCCTGGATTATGAGCGGAAATTGAAAACTTTCTAAATGTGGATTTGGAGTTGGTCCTCAGCCTCTGAAGAACTGTGCCATCCTTTTGCGCCTCTGAAATTGCCGAAAAATCGACGTTTGCGGGGATCTTCACCTCTGCAACACGTGGCAAAGCATCTGCAACTACGTTTTCTTTTCCAGAGTGCTGAATGTCGGAAGCGAAAGTGAGTGGCTTATGGTCCGTCAACAATGTGACCGGTCGAAATATCGGAATATCGAAAGAATTTAATTGCAAAGTACGCGGCTAATAACTTACGATTATATGTGCCGTAGTTCCGTTGAGCGGGTTTCAGCTGTTTGGAAAAGAAGTTGAACGGCTGCCAAATTTGACTCACTTTTTGGTGAAGAGTAGCACCAATGGTAATGTCTGCGGCATCGACGAATACGACCAGGGGTGCATCTTGCTAAACGAATGCCAGAAGTGTAGCATCCATCAGCTTTTGCTTGGTGGTCTTAAGTGCTTGGATAGCCTTTGGGGACCCCAAAATCAGACGCAAGTCTTTGGTTTTCAGCCTAGACAAGAAGGCGTTAAGGATCGACTAATAGAGTGCGGACTTGGGCAAGAAATGACGATAGAAGTTTAGCATCCCCAAGAACCTTTTTCGAGGTGTCCTAAACGCTTGGACTCAGAGAAAGACCCGATCAAAACATCATCCAAATATATGAAACGGAAGTGGAGGTTTCTCAACACTGCACAACCATCACCGTTTTCGGAATGTCTTGGGAAGCTATAGGGATTTGATGGTGTGCCTCGACTAAGTCCAAAGTCGAGAAAATACGGCAGCTGCGATAGAGTGCGCAAAATCGTGGATGAGCGGAATAGAGTATCGATCTGGAGTCGATTGAGCATTTAGACGTGTGTAGTCACCACAAGGTCTCCATACATCATTTGATTTAGGGACCATGGAAAGTGGCGAAAACCAATAACTGTTTAAAGATCTACAAGTAGCCTAATTGAGAAGTTCATGGAACTCTTTCCTCGCAACTGCGTTCTTTTGCGGTAGTAATGGACGCGCCCTAGAAAAAAATGGGGAGCCAGTAGTGTTGATGTGGTACTGAACATCATGCTTAATGTGCTCAGAGAGGCTACGCTCAGTAGTGATGTTACTGTATTTTTGAATAAGTGTGCGAATATATGGGTCGGTAACGTCCTCAAAACGAGGGAAAGAGTGCTAGGGGAGCAGAATGAGATTTCACCTGATGACTTAACAGAAGTTGTAGGGTCAATGAGGGACCTGTTATAATATAATCCTTTTTTGGTTTTATTACTAGTGTTCTCGGTAAGATGGTGCTACGCTTGAATACTTCGATGACCATAACCCCGCTTGTCCACTCCCAAACGCAGCCGGAAAGAGAATTGTCTTAACATTATAACATTGCATGTAATAATTTTGACATCAGCACGTAGGTCCTTTTAGTCGTAGTAGTAGTAGTAGTAGTCTTTTCCATAAAAAATCCCAGCCCGCTTACTTAAATAATGCTTTACAGTCTTCTGATATTACCCAATTCAAATCTTTCTAGGAAAAAAAAGGAACATCATTTGATGATTGTCCCTCAGCACCCTAAATCTATTTTGATTCAGTTCGAACACCAAGCTGAAACCCTCCGCGGTCTTGGATTTGTGCTTGTGAACTTCGCCATCCAGTGTCCGATATGAATACCCGACTTCTAGTGGACAAGCATGCGAATGATATTACCTGCCCCACCGGTTCTACTCTTCCTGGTAAGGGTATAGGAAAAGGTACCACCAGCCAGGATTTACCCTTTAGTTCCATTTCCTAGTGGCCGAGTTGCCATACATTCACTTCTGGCTGTCTGCGCCGTAGGCTTTGCATTGAAGTGGAGAGCACGCCTTCTACAGATTTTTCCGTGGAGGTATGAGGACCTCCAAAATCCGCGTCTCGTCCGGGACTTCATCGATCATAGCCGCGGATGGATTCCAAATCTGTAACTATTTACTGCTGAGAGAGGAGGATATCATAAGCTTCTATATTCAGATGCTACACATTCTTAGTGTATTAGTATACTACCACAGACTGCCTTACCCCGACACGAAATGGAGCTTCGCTTTCATATATAAAACAAACTAAAAACCGTGTAAAGGATTTAGTATATTTGAGATACGAAAAAATTTTGTTATACGAAGAGGCTAGTAGGTTAAATCAATATCCTACACTACATACGGACACAGTGAATTCATACGAAATAGACGACTTTCACCCACTAAATCTTTGATAATAGTGGTACGATTCCTTACAAGCTTTATAATATAGTCTAAATGATAATATACGTTTCTAGAAAATACTATACCTATAGAATTTTACTGGGGCTTTTGAGCTTTCCTCAGCCCTGTGAGATGGAGTATGAGAATACACTTAAAGTCTTTCCTGCTTGCTGTCAGAGGCAACTAAAAGGGATAAAAATTTGCGTGTTAATAACCTGCCAATTTTTAAACTTTATTGCTACCGAAACGTCAACAACGCCTCGGATATATAGTGACCTCACGCGGAAGACCTTTGGCTATCGAAAACGGATTATGATTAGTTTCTGGAATATTCTCACGCTCCTCGAGAATGGTAGCGTTCTAGAACTTGAGCGGGAATTCCCACGATATAAGCTGAACTGCTGAATTCTGAGTCTAGGGGAAGTAAGAGTTTAAGTGGTAGCAGACAAGAATTCAATGTCGGGATTTTTCTGGCGGTTACCGCAAGGCGCGCTCTTTTGACCTAAGAACCGGTTTCTGACAGACTTCAAACTGCAAGATTCTGGTCCAGCTATGGAACACTACGCATGGACAGTCATATGCATGAATGCTTTCTACGAGCAATTATACGCAGTTCCCGGGAGGCTTCCTAAAAGTGATGATGGATGATCTGATTGTGGTGGGCCCTGGCAACAACTTGTTCAGACATGTGATAAGAAAACACGGTCTTGGCGACCGTGACGTAAAAGTGGGAGGTTTGTGGATTTCTGCAGCTTCCACCGCCTCGTCATTGGTTGTTCGAGCAGAGAGCCTGTAATAAGGTTAGTTGGGTTTCAACTGACCGACATCGAATGAGCAACCAGATTAACTACTTCGCGTTCAGCAATAGATTTAAGAGTTGTCTCCTGGATGTGCGTAACAAGAAAGACGCTGACATCGGCCTAAAAAGGGATCACCATCTGATGGTTGCTTACGTTCGCTTGCATGCTGTGTCAGTTACTTATCGCAGGGTTGGAGAACTGCGAGCCCCTAAGCTCAACATCGACTACTTGTATGATCCAACCACCGCTCGATAGTGGGAGCGCTATCTTGGTGATCGGATGGAAGATATACTGGGCAGCCCGCCTGAAAATACAGATGAACATTGGGCTACCATCAAAAAATGCTTTACGGTGCGGCCTCATCATCAAAGGGCGTCACGGTCTCCCCAAGGAATTATTTATCACTGCACCTGCAGTTACTGCTACTTCCACCCGTACGGAAATCTTGGAAATCCAAAATCTTTTCCGTGGAGTGGTGAAGGGGGTGATCGTTAAGATTCCAGAAAAGGCACCCGTTTTGAGTGTAACAGTTGGAGGGGTATTTGCCTGCTCCCGGACCGCATCAAAGAACATCTCGAAATCTCAATCAATAGGGAGTAGGCTAGTCTCCGCTTCATATCCTCCTGCATTGACTTCATCTACATACTGCTAATCATATTGGAATAATGCACAGATTTTACACCTTCTACACCTGCTCTTCATCAATTTCGAGAATGCTTATGATTGCGTGAGCAGCGAGTGTATCTGGAATGCTCTGCGAAGAATACATATTCCGAAGACACTAAAAGCCGTTATCAGAGTGACATATAATGGCGCAAAATGTCATATGCTGCAACGAAGTAAAATCTCGGAGGGCTTTGTGGTTGAAAGCGTAATCCGTAACACGGCATCTTTTCTCAAACACCCCGATTACGCTGATGACCGCAGTCTGCTCTCTCATGGTTCTGGTGGGTCATAGTCCTTGGCCAAATGGCTCTAGATTTGAAAAAAGAAGCGAATACACAGGATATCGCACCCTCTTTATCTACATTAATGGGCAGAGCATCGAAAGCGTCGATGTATTTATTTATCTAGGAAGCGTGTCGTCCTGTCTAAAATCTGGAAAGGCAGTTGTCTCAAGATTAAATTGTGACTGTCCTGTGCTAGTGTTTTTTCTGTGGCGTTATATGGTAATAGCACATGTGTGGGCACAAGCGGGCCATATTGTTACTCAAAAGCTCCAAGTCTTCGTCAACACTTGTATGCCGCTGTTCAACTGCTATTTGATGCCGTAAGTTTGGCATCACCATGATTTTGTTCAGATGTTTGGTGGGCTAGTTTTCCGCTTCATTTTAAAATTGTATTACTTAGCCCCTTACTTTGTTGCTTTGACATCAATGTTGAATACAAAATCCAATTCGTAAAGTAGTCATTCATTGCTTCCATTTGATATCTATACAATCGGTATCCTCTTAGATTTCACGCAAAATTGTATCATACATTGTATCCCCTGGTTTTCACAGATCGCATTATTCTATCAAATTTCATCTCACCAGGTAGATCCATTTCAGATAGAAATGCATGTGATTGACAAACAGACATTTTAACGAAACCTTAAAGACCGTCAAACCAAAATTCCAAGAATTTTACAAATACTTGGTAGAGAGTAGTTACAGGGTCGCTCAAAGAGAAAATTTCTCTACATTTTTTCTTTTATGGGAACAGTCCGTTTAGCTGCAGCTTATTATTTGGTACAAACAATAGTGTCCATCAGACAGGATTGTTCTTTGTGTTATTCAGCGAAAAGCTCAATTAATTTCGCCCATTTCACCAAGCATCAATTTGAATTTATTTGGAGATTTTCCGGCTCTTTTTGACCTAATTGAACTTCTAGTAGCAAATTACCTTCCTGTGAAATCCTTTTACCGCTCATATTTTTTAGATACACATTCCAAGAACTCAGCATATGTGAAGTCCATTTTCAAGGTTTTATATAAAAAAAACCTGTTTAATGTCTATTTGTCTGTTCATCTGTCTGCCTTTCAGGCTGCTATCTGTTACATGCACTTTTCTCTGTAATTTTTATACCTATTGACATTCCTTACTTACTGTTACTTTGAGTTTAAGGTAAAATGGAAGATATCGATTAGTAGTTTATTATGTCAGCGAAAGTTTCTGGATTGAAGACAAAGGAAGAGGAGCGACGAGTGAAAAAATACAACTGAATCGCAGAACTATTCTCAAAGAATATCAAAACGAAAAAGTTGAAGTTATCGTAAACTCCTTTCCTCAATAGACTATGTGTCCTGCTGTCGAACTGACGTACCCTGGTTTACTGATGTTCTCTAAATGAGTTGACACTAAACCTTAGTAAATGTCTCCCGATGTGCTTGTCACTTGAACTATATTCATCGCCATCACTCGCAGTGACGAATCGAATATTCAGTCCCTTGCTTTCATGGATCCACTTCGCGATACCATAATCGGGTAGCTCGTTCGTTACGTTGATGATAATCTGAGTAGCAACTAAGAAAAGAATCTTTTTTAAAGACGAGGGAGTCAAAGTTGCAGTTATCTGCGAGTCTGTCCCCGTTGGGCTTACGATCACCAAGGATTGCCATCACATTCCCAACCAAGAACGTCATTCCATCGTTCGACAATATAAGCACATTGCAAAAACCAATCAGTGTCTTTGTACAATCAATCCTTACCCGAAGCGCCTTTAGCATGTTGGTAGCAAGATTATTTTGAGATTAGCAGGCTGTCAGCCCACAAAGTTCTGTCCCTTTTCGGCACCTGAATATTTTGCACGAATTCTTACGCCCTACCTACTACCTGTCGCGTCTGGATGTTACATTGCCGCCCAGACTATGCTTGTAGTCTGTTCATTAATTTATTACTAGTTTTGAATATTTAACCTAAACGATGCTCATATAACATTAATACCCACCACTCTTGAAAACTCATCCCCACACCATATGTAAGCTAACCTTTTACTACCTCCAGACTAATTTTAATTTCAGAATGACATTTTGGTGGAACTAAATAGTTTCAAGGACTTTCCTTTCAAAATCCATCAAAGTGCTAACTATAGCACATATAAAGCCATACGAATTTGGCTATATACATACATATGCTACGAATGTAGGCAATCCCCATTGGAACTGTATCTTCGGACTTCATATCATTTATTTTAGATCCTATTTACGACCTCCAATGTGATATTCCGTTTAGGCTTTCCAGATTTTCATGTATCCCATTTATATTTATGTACGCATGATGACCATGTTGCCTAGACGCATGTGAAGATAATCAGAAATGTGGATATATAGGTCAGAAGTGCTGATTGGAAACTTGCCGACTGACCACAAAGGAACACATGTTCGTCTTTGAATTGACCATTAATTTTCATAGAATCGATTTTAGCCTGATGAGAAGATATGTATCAGACTCAATATGTATTGAATTCACTATGAATGGATTAGATCAGGTGGGACTAATCCTTTTATTGAATAATTCGGAGTATGCGCTAGCTTAAATTGAAATGGACACAAACAGTGGGCACTGATGCATTTAAATGGTTGAACACGAATTAAAAGGTCATTGCAGTCCGCTCTATTTGAAGTCAGTCAATGGAAATTTGGCGAGTCAGTAAGGTGAAATGTGATCACTGTGTACACATTAAGAAAAGCTTATTTTAATGTTTCTTCAACAGTATGTAATCATGTTGGGTATCAAAGTTAGTTAATTACGTGTTGAAACAGGGCGTCTTATCGTGAGCCTCGTTTTCAGAAAATATCGAACCAATAAGCTCATCTAATCGACAATTTATTCGACCTACCAATTTAGGTTTTAAATAAAAAGGCATTCTGATCTCTCTTAAGATCGGAAAGCTTAAGGTCGCTCCAAAAACTTCAGTAAATTGTTAATAAGATGGGAAAGTTATGTATAACGCTACAGAAGTTGCTTCCCCCCTAAAACACATAATATGATGGGCATCTACGTGTACATGCCAAATATGGGCATCGATTACAGTAGGCCTAGACCTGACACCCATCGTCATGCCGTTGAAAACAATGAAGATTGTCAGTAACACATTAAACTGGATAGTATTATATTCGAAAGCGACGTATTCACTAGAGATGGGTAGGTGATGTACTATTACAAAAGTGATATCACCTTAAAGTGTAATATCACATTACATCACCGAGTGCGATCAAAACATTGGCAAACACTACACCATCACCGAAGATTACAACGGCATCTGAAATCACCGCATTCCCAACCATTACTGCATTACAAAAGTGATGTTGTAACATAGATATTTCTAAACATCAGTCATAAATGCAGGCCAAATCATTCTAGTAATAAGTAATATTTGGTACTATCAGAAACCGAGTGTTCATAATAACAGAACAATTAGGGCAGCAAAAATGATGTTTGTGATATTATTTTGTAATATCACATTTTTCGAAAGTCATATGATATTATATTACCTATCAAGGCGATGTTTTGTGCACCACTAGTGCATACTGCAATTGTTGAATGGATAACCTTTACTACTATAAATAATGAAAAAGAAGTTTAATGAAGAAACTAAGATCATAGAACTCATAGAGTGCAATAAATTCACATTAAAGTGACCTCTATAACTTCTTAAAAATATTTGGATTTCTTTCAAACTTTCCAGAATTATGTCTTATATTATGGCTTATGTTGATGGCAGTTTTGTACTTTTAGGATGAACTTTAGGGAGGTTTTCAGTTAAATTTATAAAATATGGTAATATAGCATCGTTACCTTTATTTGAACAGATATTGGAACGGAATGTATTTTGTGCCTCAGATTTATGACCGTTTTTTTCAGACTTTTCGGTTAGATATGCTTTCAGAACGTGACCGGTTATACTACTTAAAACAAAGCAAAATAATGCCACTTGTTGTATGTAAAAAGACTTACAGGCTACATACACTCTCCAAAGCATTTCCGGTTAGAACGAAAGTTACCGACGAATGGACAGACAGCTGGAGAACCAGACAGATTGGCAGACATTGAGGCAATGAAGAAACGGTTAGATTTTGCTTCAAGCATTTCCGAGTAAATCAGGAAACAGATTGAAAACCAGCCTATTCTCTGTCGGTAAAATTTTCGAGGTTCCTTTGATGTCCTTTACTGTTATTTTAGTTATTACTTTGGCTATACCCCTCCCCTCCCCTCTAATTGTGCCGCTTAGGATAGGTGTCCTGGGAATATTACTGATTACCACGTTACCAACCGAGTGCTTACGATCTCCTCCGTATCCATTACGATACGATACAAAATTATTTTCGTCGTTTTATGGTTTCATTAGCAATTGGTGGAACTCCAGTTGGCTCGTACTTTACCTCCAAAACGCAGCTACAGCCCAGCGCGCTCATCCCTTCTCGAATCAGCAGAACACTCAGTTCATTACATTAAACAATCGTCTCCACCTTTCCGCAATTCCGGTAAACAAGCTGCGCCGAAGATTAAGACGCTTTTGATGATGCCCCAATGCTCATCAATATTCAATATTTCTGCCGTTTGCGCAGTAAGTGTTTTAGCTCTGCTGGGCGAAAACTATATTGAATCCTTGAGGACGACTCACTGTTTCCCTGAGAGCAGATGCAATAGCGACACAGAAGTGAATGTAAGTGGCCGTCAGTGATGGCTTTTTTCTAGGCTGACGCTTGCCCCTCTTCTGCTACGCGAATTCTGAAAATATAATTAAAATATAAGTGATTAGATGTTTGATTCCGGTTAGTTGAAATTCGATAAACTTGTGGCAAACCCTATGCAAGAAAAGTTTACCGCCAATAACAAGAAAGTGGAAATTGCCGAAATCTGTAAACTTTACCCATTCTTGCTGTTACAATTGTAATTCATAGATTACTATTCTTTTATGGAAAGCACTGAATAGCTCTAAATAAAGCGGCAAATTCTTGCTGGAAATGGAAATTTGCAAATTTTTATATTAACATGCGTGACATACCAACTTGCTGTTGGTGTGGATGCGCGGTTACTACTATTCAATATTGTGTCAGTCCTCCTCCCCCCCCCCCCCAACAGACTCCAATACAATAATAGGGGTATAATTGGGTATAATTTAAAGCAAGTAAAGCCAGATAATGTTTATAGGAAGCCTCATTGAAGCGATATTAGCGAGTAGTTGTAAACAATTCATAGTTCCAGTAAACATTTTAAATATGTATAACTTTAACACAACCTGGATGAAGTGTTGTTCTACAACTGGTGTTCTTTGTGATCTATGTATCATGGAACGTCTCAAATCTAAAATTTACCGCAATGTCGTTCATCTTGTCGCTCTCTATGGTTCTAGGTGTTGGTCGACTATAAAAGACAATGAACGGTTTCTTGCGGTAATGGAGATTTTGCGTTGGACTAGTGGCGTGACAAGTTGTGATGAGGATATCCGCGATTGATATGGAGTTGCACTGATCGAGGAAAAACTACGAGAGAGGCGTCGTCAAGATTGGTCCAGATCAGGCATTTGATAGAACCAAATGGCGAAACCAGTCCCGTTGAGCCAATCTCGCTTATGAACGCGAAAAAGGCTGAAGAAAAAGAAGAAGAACCTTAGCACAAGTGAAGGACTTCCGTCAGGATGAATACCAATAATTTAGGTACAACTTTTCAATATGATTTTAGTTTAAATTTTAAATTTAATAGAAAAAACTCACTATACACTATCTATACATATCTATAAAAAAACGATGCTAGCACACAAAATTTCCATTTCACTTTCCGCTCAATACTAATTCCCTGCTGTAAATTTTAAATTTGAGACGTTCGTTGATACGCCGCGTCGGCCACAAGGAACCCCAGTTGTGGAACGTCACTTCGCCCAGGTTGCGTTAATGTGTGAATCAATTTCAAAACACAGTTCACATTGGCTGTTAGTATTGATCTGAGATATTTATATCGCTCATTTCTAGGTAGGTCACTGCCACGGCAGTGATAGTGCCTGTCTCATTGGGATTGGTCGTCCTAAATTCTGTTTTATTCAGATTCAATGAGATCGTGTTGCATGAGAGGATTATTCAAGCAAGTTGCTAGAGATCAGCTTTGTTATGAGACTCTATGAAAGCAGCATCTGTATAGGGAGCTGGACGTTGGATGTCCCGTGTGGCAGTGTCCATTGCCAGAACAAAAAAAAGTGGTGAGAGGGTGCTTCTTTCACGAGCACCGACGGAAACACCAATCGGTTTTGATGTACGGATCGTCGTCGATCGCCCAAGTTCGTTTGGCACTAGGTGTTACCGCAGAAGATACCAGATGATTAATTTTCACTTCCGATGATTGTAAAGTCTGTGTTGAACTTAAACGCATAGCTTCTCCTTTACAAGTATTTTTTTTAATTTATAATAAATAATATGCCAGTTAGCTTGTAATATATAATTAACGGTGCCCTATCGCTCATTCTCCACATGCGCTACTTAGTATTGGGTAGAGTTGGCAATTTAGCCGGCTCCAAATCTTATCTGAGTGCCATCAAAGGCTATAATAAACATTATATCAAATGCGACTGAAATTATTTTTTTCCGATAAATGTTTAATATTGAAACCAAACAATCCAATAGAGAACGACCCAGCAGACTTCATAACGTCATGATAAATATTGTTCGCAGATAGAAAGAGAAATTGCATTCTAGAGTTTTATTCTGCCACAGTTTAGTGCACCCTTGCTGTCAACCTGCCCAACATAGTACAAACTCAGTCCTGGGACTGCATAATCTTGAAACCCAGATGCAGAAACGTCTCAAATCAAGTTGCTTATGACGTTCCATACAACAGATTTTCTTTACACATCCCAAATACCAGTAACCCTTTTAACAATTTCTAAAAATAACGAAGAAAACAACAAACTGTCTAAGTGTCTTAAAGGTTCGTGCAATATTCAGAGATACTTTATTGTCTGAAACTGAGCATGATATCGCAAATACATCCACTTGGGCACGCACTACCTTACAATTGTGCTGCATCTCAAAAGTACATTATCCAACAAATGCATCCCCTCTATTCCACTCCTTTTAGAGTTTACAAGAATTCAACGGGATGCATGCATGCTGTGCACCCCCAACGCTTCTCCTACATGGGTATTTTAGCACGAAGTTAATCTCTTCAGACATTTCAAGAGCTGACACTTTAGCAACATTATCGTCCAGGAGATGACTCAAGTTTAGGAAAGTTTACTGTATCAGCTAGTCGTCGATAAGTGACAACTCCATTGTCCTTTATATATGTGGATGAGGTTCTAGTGGCATGAAAGTAGCGATATTTTCCAGGCGGTATTATTGTGAACATTATTTGAATTCCTTCCCCGTTTAAATGTTAGCAACAAGAATAAGTTGGAATTTGAAATATTCCTCATTCTTTTCAAAGATAGTCGATGCCATACAAGACGAAGCAAATAGTGACGCTGATGGGGATGACCAAATGTTAAGAGAAGCATGTATGAAAGATTTGTAACAGTTTCGGAATTCCCCTCCGACAGTCACACCACATAACATAATCAGTGTGAATAGTGAAATTTTTGTAACAGTATTCTGCAAACGTGTTGAAATTGAGAGACTTTTACTCTGTATGTATTGTTTAACTAATCTTTGTTTGAATAAACTAAAGTCAGATAATGAACTAATGCGTCCACGAAATTCAATGAACTGAATTGCCGTTACTTTCGCCATATCAATAAGTTCAATCAAGCACTGAGAAGATCCTTTATCGATTAAAGTTGTACTGCTAAGAAACACATATGCAGTACTTGGCAAACCAATTGTCCCTTTCTTAAATTTTAGCCAGTAAAAGAAATACTCCCTACAACTGTTTAATTTTATTTAACCTTACGCTAACGCCGAGCGCAGCTTAGTGAGGTGGCGTGACTTTTTATGAAACAAGGAACTGCTTACAACAGAGAACGTTCGCACGCAGGATTATGTGGTACAACTTGAGAGCGTCCGTGACCTCCGGTGGTTTGTGTTCACCCGCAGTTATCATTAGTGACAGCGACAAGGGTGGAGTAAAAAGTATCAACCACTGAGTATTTGAGGAATCCATGTAATACAAAATTTTTCTTCAGCCTTTGTCCCGTTCACAAGCGGAGTCGGCCCGTCGTGATCGGCTTCGCCATTTGGCTCTATCGAATGCCTGATCTGGGTGCAATCTCGAGGCTTTCAAATCCCCATCCAGCGTATCAAGCCACCGTTGCTTAGGTCTGCCTTTTGGTCGTTTACCATCGACTTCGATGTTCAGACCAATCTTTGCAAGTGAATTCTCGTTTGCACGAACTGCGTGACCATACCATCGAAGACGCCTCTCTCGTAACTTTTCCACGATCGGTGCAACCCCATAAAGATCGCGGATATCCTCATTTCGGATGTGATCTAAACGTGTGACGCCACTAGTCCAACGTAGAATCTTCGCCTCTATTACCGCGGGACGCCGTTAATTGTCTTTTATGGTCGGCCAACACTCAGAACCAGAGAGAGCGACTGGACGGACGACATTGCGGTAAATTTTAGATTTGAGACGTTCGTTGATACGTCGATCACAAAGGACACCAGTTGTGGAACGCCACTTCATCCAGGTTGCGTTAATGCGTGAAGCAATTTCATAAATTTTAATAACGCAGCTCTCCATTGGCTGATAGCGTTGACCCGAGGTATTTAAATCGCTCAGTTCTGGGCAGATCACTGCCGCTGACGGTGATTGTGCCTGTTTCATGGGGATCGGTCGTCAAAAATTCAGTTTTGTTTAAATTCAATCTGAGACCGTGTAGCATGAGGCGATCATTCCATTTTTGAACAAGTTGCTCGAGATCATTTTTGCTATCAGATGCTAGGAAAACATCATCTGCATAAAGCAGTGTGTAGGGCGCTGGACGTTGGATATCCCGTGTGACGGTGTCCATAACAAGGACAAAGAGGAGTGGTGAGAGGGCACTTCCTTGATGAACTCCAACAGAGACACGAAGCGGTTTTGACACACCCGCCATACTTCGAACGTTACTTTTCGGATCGTGGTAGAGCAATTGAACCCAGCGCACGAGTTCTTCTGACACGAAGTGTCGTCGTAAAGCATACCAGATGAGTTCGTGTGGTACACGGTCAAACGCTTTCTCTAGATCCAGAAAGGCAATGTAAAGAGGACGATGCTTCTCATGGTGTTTCTCCATGAATAACCGCGCAGTGTGTATTGCGTCAGTAGTTCCGCAGTTCTTGACAAATCCGGCTTGATTCACGGTTATTTCAACGATTTCGCGAATACTGTTGTCAAGAATGCGTTCGAAAATCTTCATGGTATGGAAAAAGTAACCGGATCGGACGGTAATTTGAACATTCTGCTGGGCTACCTTTCTTTTTCCATATTGGAACAGTGGTACTTTCTTGCCAGTCAGATGGTGCTCTTCCTTCCTGAATAACCCGGTTAAAGAATTCACTGAGCCACAGTGTTGGGTCCCAGCTTTCCCCCGATTTCATTTGTTTTATTGCCTCCTCGACTTCAGTTGCGCTGACTGGTGGAACTGGTCCAAATGTCGGCAATGATTGTGGAAGTGGAGGATGAGCAAATTCTTCAGTTGAAATCTGCTCCAAGTATTCTCGCCATCTATCCGTTGCGGCTCGACCGTTGGTAAGCAAAGTACCGTTCTTGTCGTTAACGCAACAGAACTGTTCGATATCCTGTGTGCGTTCGTTACGGCTTTTAGCAAGTCGATACAGATCTCTCTCACCATTCCCCGTGTCCAGTTTATCGTAAAAATTTTTGTAATGGTTCGCTCGGGTGACAGCGACCACTTTCTTTGCTTCCCGGTTGGCATTCTTATAAATTTGCCAACTAGCAGGCGTTTTATCGTCGAGAAATTTGTGGTAGAGGCGTTTCTTTTCACGGACCTTCATTTCAACATCATCATTCCAAAGCCAAGTATCTCGGTTGATGTACCGCTTACCCGGCTTGGTGACCCCGAGGGTTGCAGAGGCCGCTTTGTGGATCGTGTCTTTCATTTGGTTCCATGATTCTTCCACATTCGTAATGGTTGGCAATCGTATGAGTGAGACCGTTTCTTCCTTCTTCTCACCAAATCGCCACGATTTAATGCGCGTTCCTCACGCCGTTTTATCGGTGGCTTAATTCGCAGGCCAGCAATCAACGGCCGATGTTGAGGTGCGATGGTTTCATAGGGAACGACTTTGCAATCTGTGACAGTGGTAAAATGTTGGCGTCTTATGAGAATATAGTCGATTTGCGTTTTATTGTTCCCACTATAAAATGTGGGAAGATGAGACAATCGTTTGATGAACCATGTATTCATAACTACAAGGTCATGGGTGTCCGCAAAATCGATTATACGCTCGCCACCTTCATTGCGCGCTCCGAACCCCTTTCCCCCATGGCACCTGTTACCGTCTGCCTTTTCACCCACATGGCCATTAAGGTCGCCGGCAATGATTATGTAATCGTCAGCAGGCACGTGACAGGTCTTTTCATCGAGAAGTTGCCAGAAGGCATCTTTCTCGGCATCAGGTCGGCCTGTCTGTGGTGCATACGCGGTGAAGAAGTGAATAGTGTGATCAGCTGATATAATGGTGAACTTCGTCAGCCGATCATCAAATCGTTCGACTTCTTTAATGGCATCACGGAAACCCTCTGAGATGGCAATGCCAACACCATATTGAGTATGTGGGTTACCAAAATAGAGAAGTTTGTAGCCATTTTTACCGCGTTCGCGTTCAATGTCACAGCTTTTGGAACCAGACCATCGGGTTTCTTGCAGAGCGCAGATGTCAATGCACCTTTTCCGAAGGGCTCTTGCGAGTTCCTCCGTGTTTCCAGTTAGGGTACCAACATTTAGTGTGCAGACACGTATTTGTTTTGTTCGTTGTGTGCGGACTAACTTGCTTACGTCCTGACGCCGTCCATGCGTCAAGAATCCATGCCCATTTCTCGACAAGACCGGGGCCCGTCCTGCCGCGTCGACTGAGGTGGACGCCCTAGCATTTCTCCGAGGCCTGTGACTTAATCCGATCATCATGTTTGTAACGACAGAGAGATCAGGTAGGATTTAGCATAGTAGAATAACTCCAACTGTACTCTATTTAACTCTTTCCCTGATTTCAGCATTTTATTTTTGTTTTACTGAGGATAGTACAGAGTACGTTGCCTCAAACCGTCCTCCTTTACCTGGGCTTGGGACCAGCACACTATGTTAATAGCATGGCGGAGTTTATTTATGAATCGCTTAATGATGCTTTTCATATTTTTCATTAGAAGATTCGAACTTTTTTGAATGTGTTTTTCCAAAACAATCTAGGGAAAATGCTTGCGAATCTTTCGGCATTCAAAATTGGAATCAGATTTCGAATTTAGAAAACAATCATGATACGTAAATCCACAGGAATCCCGTACATTATTTGACACAGTAACGATAAAACTGCGAATCAACTTTCGCCCTACTATGTAGCTCCTAGACGACTTCAGCTCCTGCTTTCCTGCATTATCCTCCGCCACCCTGCGTTACACTGTGATAATTTAGGAAGAGTGCAACTTTCTTGGAAATTCGTGGGAGAAGCTTAAGCATATTACTAGAATACAGCCCGCAAATACGGTTAATGCACTGTGCTCGACATAAGAGCTTATGGCCACCATATATATGTCAAATATATTGCAGTTACAGAAACAGCAGAACCATCGGGTTTAGAGTCATAAAATAAAGCCTATATACTCTGCAGTAATATAGGCTAAAATATAGAGCATGATCCTACCAACTTTTGTGGAAATCGCGCTATTACTAACATAATAGGTCAAAGTTGCCACTTTTGTGCAAATTTCTTACATTCTGAATGAATGTTTTGACAAACTAAGTGCATAAACATTACTAGCTAGACACAAATGGAATAACTCATTATCATCATCAACAGCGCAACAACCGGTATCCGGTCTAGGCTTGCTCCTAGCTCCTGGTGTTGCGCCGAGGTCCACCAATTCGATATCCCTAAAAGCTGTCTGGCGTTCTGACCTAGCCATCCCTCCATCTCAGGCAGGGTCTGCCTCGTCTTCTTTTTCTATCATAGATATTGCCCTTATAGATTTTCCGAGCTGGATCATCCTCATCCATACGGATTAAGTGACCCGCCCACCGTACCCTATTGAGCCGGATTTTATCCACAACCTGATGATCATGGTATCGCTCATAGATTTCGTCATTATGTAGACTACGGAATCGTCCATCCTCATGTAGGGGGCCAAACATTTTTCGGAGGATCCTTCTCTCGAACGCGGCCAAAAGTTCGCAATTCTTTTTGCTAAGAACCCAAGTTTCCGAGGAACACATGAGGACTGGTAAGATCATTGTCTTGTACAGTAAGAGCTTTGACCCGATGGTGAGACCTTTCGAGCGGAATAGTTTTTGTAAGCTGAAATAGGCTCTGTTGGCTGCCAACAACCGTGCACGGATTTCATCGTCATTATCGGTTGTGATTTTCAACCCTAGATAGGAGAAATTATCAACTGTCTCAAAGTTGTAGTCTCCTATCTTTATACTTTTCCTGTTTAACCAGTGTGGTTTGATGCTGTTGGTTGGTTGGTTTTCGGTGCTGACGTTCCCACCATATATTTTGTTTTACCTTTATTGATGTGCAGCCCAAAATCTCGCGCCACTTACCGCCTGCTCGATCTGGATGAAGGCAGTTTGTACGTCTCGGGTGGTTCTTCACATGATGTCGATATCGTCAACATTGGCCAGTAGTTGGGTGGATTTAAAGGGGATTGTATCGCTCGCATTTACCTCATCATCACGGATCACTTTCTTCAGGGCCAGGTTAAAGAGGATGCATGATAGGGCATCCCCTTGTCGTAGACCGTTATTGATGTCAAATGGTCTTGAGAGTGATCCTGCTGCTTTCATCTGGCCTCGCACATTGGTCAGGGTCAGCCTAGTCTTATTAATTCGTTGGGATACCGAATTCTCTCATAGCCGTGTACAATTTTACCTTGGCTATGCTATTATACGCGGCTTTAAAGTCGATGAAAAGATGATATAACTGATGTCCGCAGAGAGAAAATCTGATCTGTTGCTGATTTGCCTGAAGTAAAGCCTCTTTGGTATGGGCCAAGGATGTGCTGAGCGTATGGGGCTATCCGGTCTCGCAAGATAGCGGACGGTATCTTGTAGATTGCACTCAGCAACGTGATACCTCCATAATTGCTGCACTATGTGATATCACCCTTTTTATGTATGAGACAGATAATGCTTCATTGCCAGTCTTCAGGCATTGATTCGCTGTCCCATACCTTGAGCACAACTTAATGAACCACTTGGTATAATTGGTCGCCTCCATATTTAACCACTTCAGCAGTAATTCCATCGGCTCCTGGCGACTTATGAGTTTGAAGCCGATGAATTGAACGGACTGTTTCTTCTATATTTTGTGGTGGCAGTACTTGTCCTTCGTCGCCGGCGGGACCTCCAATTCGCCGATGTCCTGGTTGGTCAGTAGTTCATGAAAGTACTCAATCCATCGCTGCAATATGCTCATTCTGTCCCAAATCATATTCCCCTCTTTTTCTCGGCAGGATGAACATCGATGTGTGTAAGGCTTCATCCTGCAAACTTGTTGGTAAAACTTCCGCGCCTGTTGCGGTTGCTCCCTGTACTTTTCGAGTTCACAGACCTGTTGGCTTCCCAGGCTTCCCTTTTCCGTTTGTGAAGTCGCTTCTCCGCTCGTCGGAGTTCATGACAAATCTCCGCGCGTGCCCGCGTCGTTTGGGAACGCAACATTACTCGGTATGCCACATTCTTCCATTCCGTTGCTAGGTTACATTCATCGTCAAACTAGCCGTTCCGACTCTTGTTGTGGCTGGGGCCAAGTATGTTTGTGGTCGTATTTATGATAACGTTCTTCAGAAGATTGTGAAGATCATTTATTGGTGCTTCATCTCCAGGATCTCTGTTCACTGCGGTTATTGCGGCATCCATTTCCCTCTTAGAGGTGTTGCGGAGGGCTGTATTGTGGATGGCGTCAGTGTTAACTTGGACTTGATTGCCAGAGGGGATTCTGGGTGGTGTTGTTATTCGAGCTTGGAGCACCATGCCAACGAGATAGTGATTCGAGTCCATATTGGCCCCCATATGTTCTGACATTCATCAAGGCTGATAGGTGTCGGCGTTCAATCAATACGTGGTCAATTTGGTTGAAAGTGGTCCTATCTGGAGAGGCACGTATGTTTGTGAACCGCTTTCCGCGCAAACCAGGTACTTCCAACAACCATTTCGTGTGACACCGCATTGAATAATCGGCAGTCCGTTATTATTTGACTGTTAAAATCCCCAAGTATGATTTTGATATCATATCTGGGACACGCTTCGAGGGTTCGTTCTACTGCCTCGTAGGAGGTATCCTTCTCCGACTCTTCCTTTTTTGGCTGATTAGGAAACCTATTGCGAGGACATGTTTTACTGGATGTCCGTTGTACGCATCTAACGCTGTTACATCAGCCCTATAGTGGAACCATGAGAAAATGCGCAAATCGTTATTCCTCTGTCGTTGCCGGGTTTGTCGTTGTGTTATCCGTCTAGTCGGAGGCTGCTGTTGTGGCTTCGTAACTTCAGTTTTCCGTTTAAAGTTGTCAGCCCTACCCAACCCCCAACCAGTTGGTACAATTATACCGTTTTTAGGCGCGGGAGACTCGCCTTCATCCTTCTCCGTCTGCAGCTTTTCGTTAAAAAGGAATAAACTTTTCATACCTAAAGCAACCTCCTTTTTTCCCGACTTGTTTATTACTTCTGAGTTGTCACAGTTCCGGCAGATTCTGGATTTTACCTAAGACTAGGACCAAGTGCCAAGCATTTGGGCACAAAAGATCCTACCTACCTAAAGATAAAGGAGCGCTGGGGATGGTAGCCGATGGTGGGTTAGTGGGAGAATCCGTCGAGGACTCCCCACAACACCGAACACGTATGCACAATGTTATATTTGTGCATGGTTTGAACTGGACTGTGTGAGCAGTATTGCCGGAAGCGGAAAAATGATGGTTCTACACCATGTGACAAAGAGGGCGAGGAGTGAATAAATAGTACTTTTATAAGAGCGTAATTCATGAAAAAAAGAAAGATTTTCACCTCATTTGTTGTTGTATTTTGTGTCATGTCCACATTGTCGTGTAATGTGACTATCAGCATTTTTAGTACACTGCGAGAAATGGTTCTAGGAGAGAGGAGGTTGGCGAATGCATATCTAAATACTTATCAGGCAATAGAATGAAAACATCATAATATTTATTCCTACCTAATACAGATCATATAAGCTGCACTGCAACAAAATTATTAGGACAACAAGAAAAATGAAAAATAAAAAGCGAACGGATTCTAAGTAAAAACCAACCGAATTTTAGCTTTCAATTTAATTTGAATGTTATGCATTATGTATGCAAGCAACGATTCGTCGAATTGGAAAGGAATTGAATCACACCCGAGCCAATTTCGTTCCCAATAATGCCACAAGGCCTCCCAGGAATCATTTCATGTGGAAGTGTGCTTCTTATGGACCTGGAGTTCAAGCAAATAATATATAATGTAGATGTTCAGCCAAGTTAAGGTTTACCGATTGCGGAGGCATATAGAGTTGGCATAAACATTATAAAATATCAATTGTGGACGACAAATGATTGATGTATGCCTAATGTGAGGGTTTGTAACAAATTAAGGCACAACACATTAATGTTCTGTTCTCTGGTCGCTTTGAAGTCAAGTTAATTGATTCCCCCCACCATGCTTGACAGTTGCGTGCATGTCGCTAGTTTTAAACTGCATTACCTAAAGACACAATGCCTTCTATTAAACCCAAATAGGTTCTGTTTATTTATGATATTTCAGACCACCGAACTGAATATCAAAAAGCTAAGATTTTGATTACGGTTATAGCACGCTTTTTCACAAAGGCAAACTGTTTTCTTGGTTATTTGATTGATGTGACGATTTTGTTCTGAGCAGGCTATTATGAAACTTCGTAACCCATAATTCCCTGCTCTACAGTGAATCTGTCCGCGCGTGGATGCCGAGACATCTTCTTTCAATATCATAGCGTTTTCAAGCGTTTTTCGTCTACAGCGAATAACATCGCATCTTTTTCAAATTGCCAGCTTTCGCAGTGGGCCGCTCCAATTTATCTCCAACTTAGTGGGTTATGGACTGTATTCATTAAAACCGTTACTTTACTTTTGCGATTTGATGGAAATTTTGCCTATTTCACAAGGTGACGACAGGCGGCGTAACGTTACCAGTCCAATTTTCGATAATTTTCTCCTACACGAAACGTATTATTGCCAAAAAGTAACTTCGTTTCGGTTTCTTTGGAAAGTACTGAAAAATAAGTACAGGGTGCGGCAGCATAACTTCCTTTTTTGAAAACTCAATAAAAACTATTGTATTAATCGGAAAATATATATTTATTTTTTATAATGTAGGTACATGTCTAAAGTTTTTATTTATATTGCTTTGAAGATCAAATCTGTTAGGTGACGTCCCCCATTCTCCATACATTGCGTAAACCGATTTCTGGCATTTGTCATGACTCTTGTTAGCATAACAGGTGTTATGTTGGCAATTTCTTCTTGGATGTTGGTCTTCAAATCTTGTAGGGTTCTTGGACGGTTCACATAAACACGGGATTTCAAAAAACCCCATAGAAAAAAAATCAGAAGGGGACAGATCGGGAGAGCGAGCCGGCCATTCCAAATCGCCTCTAATTGAGATAAGGCGCTCTTTAAAGTGTTCCCTCAAAACAGCCATCGATGCTCTTGAAGTGTGTGCTGTTGCACCGTCTTGTTGGAACCAAGTGTCCCCCAAATCCAAATTTCTAGCTGTGGGGGAAAAAAAATTCCGTAGCATGTTTACATACCGGTCCGAATTCACTGTCACTGTAACCTCATTTTCCTCACAAAACCAGGGACCAATAATTCCAGCTGAGGAAATTACATACCACACTGTGACTTTGGGTGAATGCAAAGGCTTTTGATGCAATTCTCGAGGGTTGGTGTCAGCCTAGTAGCGCATGTTTTGTTTATTAACCGACCCACACAAATGAAAATGGGCTTCATCGCTAAAAAAACAATAGCACCCTCGGGAACGACATCAAGAAGAAGCTCACACGCGTTCATCCGAGAATTGAAGTCACGTTCTGAAAGTTCCTGCACTATCGCCATCTTATAGGGATGAAATGAAGATCATCACGAAGAATTCTTCTCACAGAACGATCGGATAGTCCAAGGGCAGATGCGTGTTTGCGCGCAGAACGCCGTGGCGATCGCAACATTGACGCTCTCACTGCTTCAATGTTCTCAGGTGATCTAACGGGCCGAGGGACTCCAGTTCTTCCTTTTGTCGCACTTGCAGTTTGTCTGAATGTAGTGACCCATGTAACAATTGATTTGCGGTCTGGGACGGGAGCCAACGGGGCTAAATTAAAGTGATTCCGAAATGCACGCTGTGTTGCAATAACCGAACATCCGCTTGAAAAGTAAACCTGAACGGCAAAGGCACGCTCCTCACTATTCCAACGCATGATGGCGACTGAACCATGTCGGAACAAAACTTCACAGTATCCCCTCTTGAACGAGACCACTAGCGCTCCGCTATGACATCAACTAACTGAGTGGCGCGCATTTTAAAAAAGGAAGTTATGCTGCCGCACCCTGTATTTAATCATAAAAGTACTGAGGTGCCTGGTTCAAAAGTACTTTCCGTACTAAAAAGTTAACACTGGTCCCAAAACATCAAGAGAAGCCGTGAAGGATTTAGGTACAATACCTGTGACTGACAAAATTTTGGGAACTGCAACCATCCGCTGAAGACGCCAAATTTCTTTGGTTTTCCGAACTTGTGCCTCATAGATTACTTTCTTCTCCACGTGTTTCCGTTCAATGTTGCTGTCATCCGTGAGGCTTGCTGGGCGGTATGTTGCGATCAGTTAGAACTTGCCGGTCCAATAAAATACAATACAAGCATACCATACTTGTATGCTCGATTTTGGTGAATCACCTTACATACAGTATTATGCCTGTATTGAACCGGTTCCATAAGAACGCAGCCAGAAATGGGATGGTCCAACGTCTTTAACGCCGTACTGGTCGTTATCCGCGCGTTAAGTGGAATCAGCCCACAGTCTGCCTTACGAACAGCAGCACGTAAGGGATTGGTTTGCTGTTTGCTATAAAAATAAGCATGTAGCGAGTCGACTCGGCGGTGATATTGTGCCGCAACATGAACCATGCCTGCACCTCCGATATCACGAGGCAGGTTCATCCGCTCCACGGCACAGATTGGATGATGCATTCGGAATTGCGACATATTAGTCTGTATCCGCCGCTGGACGTTTTCCAGATCGGTTTTCGTCCACGGCAATATTCCGAATGCATAAGCCAGTGAAAGGATAGCAAATACATTCAATGAGTTTATTTTACACTTACCCGAGAGCTTTGATTGCAGTACCAGCTTTACACATCGCGGGCATTTGGATAACAGAGCATCCTTCAGATCACCAACTCGAGAATGGGTTCCTTGCAGAATTCCTAAGTACTTGTAGAAGTCTGTCTCGGTCACACCTTGGATATGGGGGTCACAAATGCTATGTCCGGCGATCGGCACATGACGATCTTTGGCTTTGTTTCGACACTTGTCTAATCCAAATTCCATACCAATATCGCAAACCCGTAGACCATATTTTATTACAAAACCATTGTATCTAGCATCATTTAGTAGCCATGAAAAGTGGTTCAGTTCCATGCAAAACCACATATGGATGGGCTCTGGGGTGTTGCTACTCTCATATGAATACACTGCCAAAATGGTATGCTACCTTTCCATGACTGTCACCAAAAACGTTATAAGTTTCGGATCAATGCGATGTAGATGGAGCACATCGATTAGCCAGGCGTGCGGGAAGTTGTGAAAACTTTTGGCATAATCGACATAGTACGTAAAAAGAGCGCGTTGCCCTGTAGTTGCTTGTCGCATAAGTACCAAATTGATATTTAGTTTGCGACCTCTGGATCCGACTTGGCTCCTCGGGCAGAATGTTATTGGTCTCGAGGTGCGCATTAACCATTCCCCTATTAATGGACATTACGAATTTGTAGGAGATTGGTAACCAAGTAATCAACTTTGTGTCTCTGGGACCAGCACCGTGTCCTTTTTAAGGACAAGGTAGGTAATCTTCGCAGTGATGAAAGTTGGAAATTTCTCCGGCCGACTAACGGCTTGATTTGTGTTATGTGCCAACCGACCATGTACACTGGTGAAGGCTGTGGCTGTTGTCTGCTGTGTGGCGTGGTGTTCTTGATGTGCCGCCTGGACCACCATCGACTCTTGGTCACCTGTTTCCGCTATGACCTCAAGTCGAACACGTTCCCTGATGGCGACCGGGATTGTATCGGAGCGAGTAACGGAATGGCCCTGGTTTGCACAGTCACGTGCGGGTATTGAGAGAAGCATTCGATGAATCTCTGGTGCAACAAGTGACCCGTCCCCACCGTTATTTCGTAGAAGGGGCAGATGATAAAGAGGTTAATATCCTCAGTCCACTTCATCCACTGCCTTTTCGAACGTGCTGAAGTGGTCGCCGCAAACTGTGGTGAAACATCTGTAGCAGGCGGAGCCATGGTGCTGGTCATCGAACTGCCATGCTGTACATTGTACTGCCGGCTATCCGTACTGCACTTCCTTCCTTCCCTAATTTTTTGATTTGCATTTGATACTTAACATAACTATGATAACTGTAAGATTGCAAGTTCCTCCACTATCCTACCTACCCTGTGGAATACAGCGTGGCCAACATCCATTTACACTGAAGCTGTTTATTCCTCCTCTTTCGCAAGCGGGCTTGGGACCGACTAAGGCGGATCTGCTTAACTTATTTTGGATTTAGTTTTCTTCGGTGTTTTTCTAGTTTATGTATTTTCTTTCTTCTCATGGTTAAAGTTTAACAAATTGAATTGTTTTTCTTTGCATTTCCTTTGCCTTAGATTAATTCTTTTGTGTCAAACAAATCCTTGTTAGAATCGAGTCGATGTCTGTCCGTCCGTCTGTCACACCCGATTTATTTCGAGGCGGCTAAACCGATTGTTACGAAAATTGTTGAAAGTCTGTTGTATCTTTTACATACAGCAAGCGGCGCCATTTTGCCTTAAGTTTGAGGGGGCTCCCTATACTTGTGAATGGGAGGTGCAACATTTTTTTTTACAGAATGTAGCCATGTGGGGTGTCAAATGAAAGGGTTCAATTAGCCCTTTTCCAAACTCGAACTCCATTTTTGAAATAATAAAAAAATTTCTTTTCCGTTGGTGTAGACATTTATTCTTGCAAAAACCGATAGTTGAGCAGCTCATAGTGGATGATTCCCTTCCAATCCCACCAAACACACAGCAAAACCTTCCTGGCCGTCAATCCGGGCTTGGCGATGGTTTGGGCCGGCTCGCCGCGCTTCGACCACGACCTTTTTCGCTTGAGGCTTATGTACGTGATCCATTTTTCATCACCAGTCACCATCCGCTTCAAAAATGGGTCGAATTCGTCCCATTTCAGCGGTGCATCGCAGACGTTGATTCGGTCCAAGAGAAATTTTTGTGTCACCTCGTGAGGTACCCAAACATCCACTTTTTTTTGAATCCAATCTTCTGCAAATGGTTCCAGACGGTTTTATGGTCCTTACCCAGTTCCTGGCCAATCGAGTGAATGCTCACATGCCAGTCTACTTGGACGATTTCGACGATTTTATCGGTTTCTACGGCGGTTGGCCTACCAATACGGGGTGTATCTTCGACATGCACTACACCAGAACGAAATCGATCGAACCAACGCCGTGCTTTGCGAACCGTTACAGTATCGGGCCCATAAACTTCACAAATTTTTTCGGCCGCCTTCGTTGCATTTTTACCTCTCAGGTAGTAATAACGTAAAATATGACGAATTTCTTGCTTGATGGACTCCACCTTTGTCGCGCTATAACTTGAGACTGAAACGTACGATCACAACACTGTGAAGGAGACACTTGTAACACAGATTGTCGTCATCGTATCGCCGTATAGTGTGGCCCGATGCGATAAGGACAACACAAGATATGTTTAAGTGTCGCCATCTATTGACAAAATACGACATTTCTTTTTCCCCAACGCACGCACGATTTTCCCAAGTCATATCGTACTTTTACTCACAGAGCTACAGTAGCTCAAAATTGCTTCTTCCGTGTAAATTGCCAAGAACCCGAAACATTAAATATCAAGATCCCACTAAAGTGAATAGCCTGATATGCTACGTGCAAATGGAATAGTTCTGCACTTAACACACTTACACAAGATATACACAAAACCGGTTAGCGCGGATGATCTTTTGCCCATAGCGCACATTTAATAAGTTAGACAAATGTGCCACTTCGTGACCGATCTAAGAGGAAGCATCTCTCTTATAAGGCATTGATCGACCACATGAATTTATTAAGGGAAAATTGTATTGTTGGTACTTCCTTTTGCCTGCATGAGAAGCCCTTAAACTCAATCCGAAATTATGCTAAATGTAATTCAGCTCCTTTCAGAATTCTTGGGACCCTTCTGGGTTAATAATGGGATAATAATCATAATTTAATGACTGTAATTGGGCGAAAATATTATCTAAAAACCATGTTCCATTGCAAATATTTCTGCAATTCGTTATAATTGAACCATTTGTATTTTTTTATTATTACACATGGACATATCTTCACCAACAAATATTGCATCGCTTAGCTGTTACGCCCAAAACACCCAAAGCTATCTCAGACTTCGTTTCATTCAACTCCAAACAACCTTTGCCTTTTCAAGCAAATAACAACTTTTCAATTCTTTCACAATCCTCATACTTAATAGGATTACTTTAAACATCCTTTTATTCTCTCGTCTTGAGGACTTTACAGTTTTTCCAATCATCTTAAGGTCAATACCCATCAAAGGCATTCGACCCTTCGGCAACGACAATGGTACCATCGACGATAACGACATCGTTTTCTTCAAAGTGGAAGACCTTGTTTGAGGAATGTTGTTGCTCTCTGGAGTTTTTAATCTGAAATATCCTTAAAAGTTGGCAGGACGGTGTGTGTTTATAGAAGCCATTCATAAAAAGAAAAGACAACATTAAGAGGATACAGTCATCGCAAAGTTTCAAAGATTGGGGAAGAGCTTTGGCTTAAGGGTTTTCGAAGCTAACTGCTCTCAAATTCCGCATATATCTATCGCTTTCGAAACAGCTCCTTACAAAAGTTTGCGTAGTTTGTTGATATTTGAGTATTAAACAGATTATAGCATCTAATGGAACCCTGGAATCGTTTCAACTATTGTTCGCAAAAATTTTTGTACATAAGTCGCTTTGTTTTCACAGTAAGTTTTCGTCTAGTTTATTTTGAATGATTAAAGCTCTCTACAGAATGGGCTGTTTTTCAAAATGTTGAAAGTGCACACAAAGTCATTTTGTTTCAAATCAGGCTCTCAGTCCCTTTAGAAATGATTTGTTAATTCCAAAGTGAAAAAAACTCAAAGATGAAAATAGGCCAACCACATCTCGCACTTTGTATGCCCTTGCGTTGTTGTTCTTCCTTTACTTTTTCCACTGCTGCAAATCCAAATGGAAGTTCTATTGTTGGAAGCTCGTTTCTCCCGTTACACTTTTTCCCAAATACACTTCCCGTGCAACGGAAAATTACCAAGCATATACTGAGTCAAAATGAAAAACTTTTTCTTGTTTTTTTCATGTTCACATTGAACCGAACACCAATGACAACGTTGTTCCTGGAAAAAACCAACGACCACGAAATCGTCAACGTGTACAACATGTTCGGAATAACAAGGATCCGCTGACACATCCAAAGACCATTGCAATAAAACGGTGGACATATATGAGGATATTGCATCGCCCGAGCTGACGAGCCTGAACCAGGGACGTCCGTTGACTTGTTGGTACCGTTTTCGTAGCCTTCGTGGTATGCCTCGTGACTGGGTGCTGCGGATACGCTTTAAGAAATTTAAAGTAGGAACGCTGATAAATGCAACCCACTGTGATGGTGGCTTTCTACAGGTAATTTCATTTTCAGCACTCTTAATTCCTCCATCTTCCAGGAAGTTTTATACAGGTGTAGGATGAAGTCATCCTATAAAGCCGCGCATAAGCCACGACAGCAGCTTTTTATGGCGCCAAGACGATGGTTAACTCGTCTTCAAGTGGCCCTTCTGTGTTTTGTATTTCCACTCGCTGGGATGATGCTTAACAATTCATGAAGGGATGGCCAGAGTTTGACGATTATTTATTTAGTATCGAAGCAGTATCCTAGGTAATCCTTTCCATTTTGTATGGCTAGAAACAAAACTGAGAAAGGTCCTAGTTGTTCTTCCAATTCACTATTCAGCATAATATATCATTTAAGGTCACTTCGCTAAGCAAACAAAAAGAATATTCCATGAATAACATTACTTCTTTCAAATTTAGCATTCACATAGAAGAAAACATCCTGAGGTATTGTGTACTTTCAGGCGTTTTCCTGAAGAAAGGCTTCTCGATTCCTAAAGTAAAGAATAGGTGCTCCCTACTACACAAAGCAGATTCTCTATCACTTTATCCACGATGGTTTGAAAACCATAGTCATTTAAAGTAGGTCAGGCAATGGCTTAACAGGAAAAATACAAGGACTCAGAAGGACTTGAGAGCATCACTCCCGGAAAAAATGAGGTCTTGTTGGGTGGAAAACTTTATCGTTCGTTGTATAGAGGCTTTTCGACACTTTATAGTTTTCTCTACTTCTTCGTTGCTTTATGTGCCAGCAAAAAATGTTATTTTGCCCTATAAAATTTAAATAAATATCCTGTGCCGAGAACTGCTATTCACTATATTCTGCACCCAGTAGGTAAACAGGAAAGTACGGGAATTTAATAACTATATTGGGCGGAGGAACTGTGACGCACTTGACACTTAACTTTTTCTTATATTCATTCCTGATTGAAACTAAGTTGATTTAAAGCCAATTCTAGTTACCATCATATCTGCTATACTTAATATGTTTATGTGTATATTTACATAGAGAAAGGTCTATTTTCAAACTTTCCTGGCGTTTGGGTTTTTTCCCAAAGTTATATCGCAGACCTGTTTCTAAAGTATCGCCTAAAACTTAGGTATGGAAGTTGATTTATTAATCACCTAGAATCTTATATACACTCTGTTACCTGCCCTTGTTTGAAAACGACTTTCAAATGTAAATGTTGTATATAGTGACCTGAAATGAATATAGTGCAATGCATCAAGCAAGATTACGTATATTCCCCTCAACAGATTCCATTCCTTCAGGGACTTCTTAACTGCTTAGAATTGCTGGGGAGGGATCTATAAACGCGTAAAGGCAGCAAAGTGTGTCAACCACATCATTCTGCGGTCATTATCTATTCTTGGTATTGTGTTTCGGTTCACCTTCAAACTATCCGTTGAACCTACTGCTGCAGACCTAGGGCGACCAAAAGATGAATAAATTTATCGACGCTCTTAATATTCTGTCCATTGTCTTTTATGTATGGAGTAATGATGACTGAGGCAAAGATCCTTGGTGATTATCCTTAGTGCAACTCTCCCTCCTCGTTCTTCAAATGTGGAACCTTTTGAGAGTGTAAGCAGATGCCATCAGCTTAGTTAGGGTGGATCTTTTTTAAGGACCGAGTTACAAAGTTTCCGGTAGTGTACCTATTCAAATCCCCCCTCTTCCCCACTCATAACGCTGCGAGATCACCGCGAAGTATAGCACTTCTGTGTATACCTGCATGATTAAATCATATGTCCGTCGAACTTTCCGGGCTCGATCCAGTTTCAGGAGGTTTTTTTCATAACGGCTATTTTTTGCATTTAACGAGCCAAAACTAATTGCCTACTTCATTGTATTATCCACAAGATTATAAAGTCGGGTAACTAACTACCTCTAGAGCGTTATCCCACCATCTTCTATCATCCGCAAATTTCTGACAATAGGACATAACATGCCCCGGGTTCGCTTGAGCAGCGGCGCATTCGGGACAGTCGAGGAACTCGTAAAATCCGAAGGGCTCAAATACTTCCTACAACGACTGTTCCCGTAAAACACTGTGTTAGGTGGTAACTCAATTCTTCGTCTTTCCTTTCAACACATCTATCAATATACGGACCCAAGTCCGCAGTCACCTCAGGCGGAGTCGCTCTCCTTCTTAGTGGAAACAATGTACTCCATTCACTAGAAGATCCGAGGAAATCTTTCCTACGATAATACACTCTCTCTTGCCCTGTCCTTTATGCACGGCAGAGCCTCAGCGCGACTGGCCGGTATATTGTTCATGATCTCAAGTACTTAATGGTCGATTTTAAAACGACCTTGTGGTTACCAATCCGTATTTTAAAAGTGTTGTTTGATAACAAAGATCGAATCCACCTATATATCCGCCAAGTCCACTTTAACTATTTGTAACCATACTTTGATAGCATGAATTGTTCCACTTCCATAAAGTTACACGCCCTCCCAGTTTAGCTTAGGTGCCTTTAATCCAAGCCCAGTTGGCCGAAGTAAAGGCATTCCCGACATCCAATGTTACCACCTTGCAGCACGACCATTGCTATCGGATTGATTGTAGAACTCATCATCCGCGGCGAACAGAAGCAGCCTCTTGTACTTTATTCTCTCCAACATCTTCCCCATAATGTCTAAAAGGGGGTACGCCAAGTGGTTTATGAGACTTGGGTAGCAGAGCCAAACTCTGCCTCCTCCATTGGGTGAGAAACACTTCTTCCACCATGCACGATGCAAATGGATTTATGAACCATGTAAGACTAATTTTAGTCGCCAAGCTCAGGGCTTTGTTCGAAATTCCCTCTAATTTCGGATTTTTACTATCCCCAATTCGTCAGCCGACGTAGTACTCCCTTGGCACTCCCTGTAGGACACCACTTTGTCGTGATGCGAGAGCTTGTGATAGTTTACTACTACACTAAGGGTGTCCAAAAACTCAAAGATTTCGAATGAACCTCGTTGCGGTCAACTTACAATACCAGGTTAATGGTAAGAGGAGAAACGCCATAGTTGTCTCTGCTTACTTTCCCTATGATTCTTTGTGCCCTCCGCTGCCGCAAAAAACTAAGGGATCTAGAAGTGTATGCAGAATCAAGCTGAACTTGTAACTTGTAATTTCCTAGGTCAACGTGGTAACAAGGTTCCATGGTGGAACCGAGAACTGCAGAGACAGAGGAAATCAACCAGACGACTTCTAGATCGTGCTTGCAATAGCAATAGAGATGAAGACTGTCTAAACTTCCGGAACTCACAGCGTGAATATAAGAGGCTCGAGAAACGTTCGAAACGAGACTCTTTTGAGCATACTGTGATGAAATGAAAGGTGAAAGGGAGACTTCTAGAGGCTGTGCTGACTCCTTAATAAGAATGAGTTGGCCAAGTTGGGGAGTTGAGTCTATGCAGACTCTCTTGGGAGTACACCACCCGGGAGAACCGTTCTCAGAAGTGGGAAGAAGTGAATTGGCCTGAACCCGTCAACGCGAAGGTGTCGGAAGGGGAATTAGGACACTGTGCAATGAAAAGGTGAGAGCTGCTATACTATCATTTGAAGACTTCAAAGCACCTGGCATGAAATATCTGGGAGTTATTCTAGACAAGAAATTTCTTTGGAAAAAATATGTAGAGATAAAGATGAAACGAGCTCTCAGAGCTTATGCGCCCTTTGCCTCGACATGGGAACTTATGCCTTAGGTAATAATGTGGATATATGTTGCTATCATTAGGCCGATGTTCGCTTATGTATCCGTAGTGTGGTGAGAACAAAAGGAACAAAAGAGTTTTCGCTGTAAACTTGCCACACTACAAGGAACTGTGTGTCTGGGTATCACCAATGCCATGAGCACCACATCCGACGCAACTTTGAATACATTACTCAATTTGCAGCCCTTGGATTTGTTTATTCAGAACACTGCAATGAGAGCAACTCATACACTAATTCGATTAGATCCATGAGAAAACAATGGAGGATGGCGGACACAGAACATTGGAAGAGTCATTGGGAGAACGTGAGTACCAGCCATGTAGACATAATCCCACGGCCTGTTGGCCGTCAATGGTACAGCTGTGCAGTGCGGTTTATACTAAGTGCAGGTTCAGCATTTATACCAGTGGATGCGAGGCGTAACCACGGAACTCAAGTTGAAAATGCGAACCCACGTATAGGGCACACAAGGAGCTCTGCTCGCGATGTGTGCACAACCACCATTAAACTCCTACAAGGGAACCCACTGAAAATAACCGGGCCGAAAGCACATCCAGCCGGAATTCTCCTGGAGCATATTCCCATGGTACTAGATGACCTCCTGTGTGGCTTCACGACAAGAGCCAAATAAGATGAGTCCCTGGCAGACTAGGGCCTGATCGTCCTCCTCGAATCAATGCTTCAAACTTGATGAGACATTTTTCAGCGGGGTTATTCAAGTTTCTCCTTTGACTTATCCGGCAAGTAATATGTCGTGTGTGTACTTCATTCAAATTTGTTATCTATTTGGGAGCTGCCATATCCCTCTAATTTACCTCCAAGGTAAGTTACATTCCTGTGAATGTAGTACACATGTTGTGAAGTAGCGAATTGTTGAGAAAATCCGCTACGTTTATATTATTATTGTTCTATCAAGGGAAGTTTCATTGCGCCCTTGAAGAAATATTGTTACCTTTTTACTGGATATAGTGTACCTGTTAACTATAGTATGTCAAGCAAACCTATAACCGTCAGGAATTTTAATTTATTCCCTACCTCCAAATATTTCAATTTGATATTAAGTATTCTACCAAGTGCCTTGACCTACTTTGCACATGGTTTCGATAAACTTCCCACAAAACCTGCAGGCAGCGTTTGTAGATATCCCCAACTTTGCCAGGTGATAGTTTAGTCGGCAATAACCAGTGAGTATTCTCACTATAATCCAGAGGTTCTTCTTCGTGAGGTTTAAATAGTCCTTCATGCGGTTGGATTCGATCCCTGAGTAGATTTAGTAGTTCTCTTCTGGATGTGCCTAACAAGGGAGGTACTGCGGGGTTGGGGAGCTCCGACGTCCTAAGTTCAACATCGACCGCTTGTACGACCCAGCTGTCGTTCGACAGTGTCGAAGCAATCTTGCTGATCGAAGGGCAGATCTACTGAGTAACGCTCTTGAGAATATCGATGAACATTGGTTCGCTATCAAAATTGCTCTCTTCTCGGGTACACAGGTCGTCGGTCATGTCTCGAAACGGTGTCATAAGATCTGGCTGACTGCAGAGTCGTAGCGGACCACTGAACAGAAGGGGTTGAAGGCTCTACTAAGCACTGCCAATGATGGAGAATGTGACGCGCTCGAACTCCGCTACCGAGAAGTTTAGCATAGTGCACGCTATGACAAAAGAGAATTTGCTATTTCGCTGGTCAGGGAAGCGGAAGATGCCGCAGATCGCAATGATTTTAGACTTGTATACCGCATCACGAAAGAGCTTACATGTGGTCGCAAATCTTTCCATGGTTCTGTGAAGGACATCAAAGGTCGACTTCCACGTTGATGAGCAACTGAAATGGTGGAAAGAACACTTCATCGCGGTCCTTAACCCTAGTACATCCAGTGAAGTTCCTCCTCTTGTGGATGAAATTGCTAGTCACCGCAAAATGAGGATACGCACTGTTCCTCCAAACAGAAAAGAAATCATTTCATTTCAACTGCTGCTTCCATTCGTACGAAAATCTTGGAAATCCGAGACGTTTCCCAGGGAGTGGAAGAAGGAGATGATTCCCAAAAGGGGCACCCGTTTTGAGTGTAACAATTGGAGTGATATCTACCTGCTTCCTGCCGTTGGAAAGAGGATAGATAAAATAATACTGGAACACATTAAAGAACAACAAACTTAATCGACAGAGAGCAGGTTGGTTTCCGCCCCGGATCCTCCTACATTGACCACATCAACACCCTAAGGATCATTTTGGAACAATACGGGGAATTTAGATCTTCGCTACATATGCTCTTCATCAATTTTGAGAAAGCTTTCGGTAGCGTGAACAGTGAGTGCATCTCGAGGGCTCTACGTCGGAGGGACATTCCGGATTCCATATTTATTATGAGATATATATATATGATGCCGCAGCATCGAGGTAAAACCTTGTAGGATTTCGAGGTCGAAAGCGGAGTGGCGTGCATCGGTGACGTTGTCTGCTTCCCTGTCTGAAGGAGGCAGAGGAATACAATGGATGACGAAATTTTTTCTCAAACACCTTCACTACGCTAATGGCATCTGTTTGCTCTCTCGTCGGGTTATGGACCTTGGCCAAATGGCTCTGGACTTGAAAAGAGAGGCAAGTTTCGCTGCCCTGTCTAAAATCAGAAATGCAGTTATCTCAACACTAAGATCAAGTTGAGACTGTTCTGTTCTAGTGTTCTTTCTGTGCTAGTATATGGGAGTGGCACATGGAAAGTGAACTCTACTCTTATTCAAAAGCTTCAAGCTTTCGTCGATACCTGTTTGCGTCGTATCAAGTTAGTACGCTGGCCTGACACTATCTCAAACGAACAACTTCGTCGGCACACGCGCTTGGCACTCGAATGCGATGTGATAGGAAGACGAAGTGGCCATGCATTAAGGAGGGGCGACGATTACATTGCTGTCCATGCCGTGCAGTGGAATCCACTCTCCCAAAGTGGTGAATGAGGATTGGGAACGTTTCGGGTACTTGTGGGGTGATCTGAAGCACATAGGATACCCCACCCTGAGATGAAAAGGCTATAGCTCTGTATATCCTGGGTCCTTCTGCCGTTTGTTCGATCTCTTCGCAGGATTCACTAAAGGTGTTCAATGTCGAATCTGATTATTCTATAATCCGACATAGAGGGCTCATCCGACACATTCCAATTCCCGACCAGCCCGTTCATCAGATAGCAGTGTTATGTCTAGTATACTTCTCTAGTGCTGGACACGGATGTTGGAGTGTTCCCTATGTTATATATTTTTAAGTTAGTCAAATTCAAGAAAGTACTCACCTCTTCGATTAGTATCGCTGTTTCCCCTGCAATAGTAGCGAAGTAACCAGAGAAGAGAGCTACGTTCATCGCTATGAACGGGTACTGTAATACATAGAGATGGGCAGTTTGACTAACATGGCTATTTTAAATATTCAAGGCGCATGCCTTTCTTCTGAGTCTTAACGATCATTCCCTTCTTCTTCTTACTGAGAAAGATGTCAGATTCCCAGCATTTACGAATGAGTAAGAATTCTGCAGTGGCTGCAGAAATTGCATAGACTTTACTCCGCTAGAAATTTCGATTCTGTTTGAAGGAGGATTTCGGACCCGGATGTAACGATGGCTTGCTATATCACTCATAAGACCGGGAACTTTACCGGATGGTATATAACTTAGAACAATGATCGAATGCTCCTTCAAACTTCTCAGGTGGTCATCATCGTAGATATGAAACCTACCGTTAACATCAGATCACCCAGTTTGAGGTGAAAACTACAAACTTTTTACCGCTGTTGTTACTATCAATAAGAGCATATATCCCAATTACATATTCCCAAATACACACTCAAATTCCCTTTAATCTGACCTACCTTGTCTTATCGACTAATAGAATAACCCCATTATTGTCAGGCACCCGCCTTATCTGATTCAGAACCGGGTAATCGGGTTAACAACACTGCTAGAGATTCTGGGGGTGTAAAGGGTGGAGTGCTACTTCATCTAGATTGCGCCATGATAAATATTATCTATTTTATGGTGGTCGATTTTCAAATATCCTGTTCTATACAGACACTGCGTAAAAGTAACCACTTTTAGACATGAAGTAACCACTTTTAGAGATGTTGCTCGAGATTGGCTTTGGTGCATGCCGTTAAGAAAACATCACCTGCGTAAGCAGTGTGTATGAAACTGGATGTTGGATGCCCCATGTGACAGCGCTCTTGACACGAATAAACAAGTCGGAATACCAGAAGCTCGCGCTTCGGGTATAAAGGTTTTGTGTTCATCTTATGTAAGAAACTTCAACGTACACTTTTAAATCCGTATATAGCTACAAAACCAACATATTTCTTCTTTTTTTCCAAATTACAAGACATACGTACATATTACATCTATAGATATTATCCTCACCCTAAACAAACAAACTGTCTATTTCCGAATACTGTACATACACATTCACGTATATAAATTGATCGTACTCATATTTCCGATCTACTTCGTGCCCAAAAGCACATGCACATGCCCACATGTCTATTTGGAGTAATTCATATTCATATACAAATGACTAAAAAACTAAAACAAAATAATTCTTTGCGATCCCAATCATATGAACTTACTTCGGTATTGACGAATTGATATCGGATGATGACGTCATACACCTTGTAGAATGTATGACATTCACAAAAAATGGCAAACTTTCACCCTCTATAACTTTGTTATTAATAGTTGGATGTTCTTCAAACTTGACCAAATTGCACCTTATGTTGTCCTTTACACAAATGCAATTTGTAATTCAAGCATGAACCTAAAGGGGGTTCCCGGCAAAATTTCTAAAATATGCTAATATACTATTATTAACTTTATTCATGCAGATATCGGAACCGGATGTATTTTGAGGCCTAGATTCGTAGATTTTTCGGTTGGACAGGTTCTAAAAACGAGCCCTATTACACTTTTTTATGGTCATAGTTTGAGCCCCACTCCTCTATGTTTCACCCGATATCAAATATGGAACCAGTTTCGAAAAGCACTAATTTAGCTCTTTCATTTGGTACCCCACATGGCTACATTTTACGACAAAAAATGTTAAACCTTCCATTAACATTTATGGGTAGCCCTCCCTTAGACTAAGTCAACCCAGTTCCCAGTTCCCAGTCAACCGCCTTCCCTAGATCCAGGAGTACAATGAAGAGAAGGCGATATTTTTCTCACTGTATCTCCCTGAGTGACGGCACAGCGTGTATTGCGTCAACCCAACTTGGTATACCTAACAACCCAATTGGACAGCAATCGGAACATTTCGACAGACCACCATTCTTTTTCCATATTGAAACGATTGTATTCTACCTAATATGTAAAATCTCAACTACAATGTCGTCAAGTAGTGTTGCTTTCGTTTTCATTCATTTGATTGCCGCTTCAACTTTTGTGGTTCTGAGAGGCGGTGTTTTTGGAAGTGATAAATGAGCAAATTCTTCCGAGTAAATCTGCTTAAAAAATTCTCTCTGCCTGATTCACGGTGAATTTCACGACGTCGCGAATGCAGCTGTTAATAACCCACTCGAAAATCTTCATGCGATGAGATAACAACCGAATGTTGGGGCACACCTTAGGTAGTTATTTCGCTTTTTCGTAAAAATTTTCCGCCGTGCAAATCAGCAATTCCTTTTTAACCTGAAGACAGGCTGCATCGCCCTACAAGCGGCTTCCCTTCCCACAAAAAGGCGATTTTATATGATTTCAACCTCAATTCGAACAATCTACGTATCAAATAAATTGTGAGACGAGCTCTCATAAATTGGCTACCTATGCCGTCCTCACGACTAACATATCCATCACATCATGTTGTATCAGTTTTGTTCGAAATAGTGAAAATCCGGAGATAATTTCATCAATCATGGTTGGATGAAGCTGGGAGAAGGATGAATACTTGATAGCCATTACTTCTTTTTGGATCTTCTACTATTCATGCCCAGGGACATAACGTCTCCCGAGCCTGAGCAAAAAATGGATTATTTGATGAAATCTTTTCGAAGCGGGGCCATTACGTCTAGTGAATTTGTATAATAAAGAAGGGGCGGGGAAGAGAGCTCCAGCAATGGAAATTTTTGTTTTCGGAAATTGAGGGAAATTAAATTTTCCGGATCGGATATTGATAGAACAAATTATATTAAATTTGTCTTCGACGGTTTGTTTCTGTTGCGAAACAGTGAAAAGATTTCAAGAATTTTCGACATCTCTCTGATGTATTTACTCATTTTTAGAGAAAATGTATAAGATTTTCGGAAATAGCGTTGTTTGCGTTGCTGCTTAGTTCTTTGAGTCCTGGAAACGAGATTGCATTTCCATTTTAGATAATATCAAAGGCGAATTCTGTGATTCTGCTCCTTTGCATCGAGCGAGATAAAGTTTTTATTGGAGCTAATTCTGCTGAATAATATGACGAATATTACGAAATAATCCCGATGTTTAGGATTATTCGTGTGATCAGAAAATTACTATAATAATTTGCCCAGAAAACGCACCGAAGTAAAATCGGTATTGTTTTACGCAAACTTTCCAAAATAGAATTCTTGAGCCAGCGCTTGGAGATTTTGCAGAACCCGTGTTCATCCCATTATTGAGTTTCAACTGAACGAAATTGTAAATAATTCAGTAGTCTAATTACACTAATTAGTAGCAACAGTAAAGATATTGCGAATGATATAATATTAAATCTAAATTTGATAAGATATATTTGCACGCAGGGTAAAATCATCCCAATAAACATCTTCAGTAAAGTAATCTTCTTATCTTTTCCACATCAAAGAGATAATCCTTAAATTTCTTAGAACTTTTCCAATTAATTTCCGACAAATTCAACCAAAATTTTGCCTTCTTCCAGATAGTCGATGGCAACACAAAAACAGATGTTTCCAACAGACGTGATCCTGGAATGTTTTGTGGCGAAGCCGAACAGCCGCAAACATTTATAAGTGAAACAAGTTACGTCAAAGTTCTCTTCCACACGGATAACTTTACGGATCAGGTAATTTCCTTTAATTATATGAAATTCATTGTCGTCTAAAATTGTGTCATATTTTATACCTTTGAAATCTTACCAAGGAGTTGGTCTTTGTGTGTAAAATATTTCTGCATGTACAAGCTTAGCTTGGGTACGTCTCTAATTGAATTCGGTTAGCTGAACAAGCTCGATTAATTGATTCAAAATGGAAATGGAATGTTATCAGTCAACATCTAGGCACCAGATTTCAGAAATCTTAGTTTCGGGTGCTTTAGATACCAATTTTGGAAATCGAAATTGAACGAAGAAACTGTTCATTATTGTAAACTCACTAATTGATACAATGTTCGAAGAGTATATTCAGAATGAGCAAATACATAAATTCTTGTTTAGGATAAGTGAGGGATCCTAAGTCCACAACCACTTGTTGTTGGACCGGACCAAATGGAGAGCAACTTACTCCCACGTTTATTTGGTCCGCGGATCCCTCGTTTGGGGCATGGCACCCAAGCATTAAAAATCGTAAGACAAACGGTTTCGTCCAGGGCAGAGGCAACTCTTCAGACGCTGCCTCAACCTCTGCCCTGGGAGCAGCGTGACCGTGAGTGGCATCGGATGGAAAACGCTCCATTTATATGTTAAGGAAAACACGCCAAGGGTGCGAATTATATCCAGTGGAAACCGATAGTTTGAGCCTGAGCTGGCTAAAGCTAAATTAATTGTTTAGGATAAGTGAGGGATCCTAAGTCCACAACCACTTGTTGTTGGACCGGACCAAATGGAGAGCAACTTACTCCCACGTTTATTTGGTCCGCGGATCCCTCGTTTGGGGCATGGCACCCAAGCATTAAAAATCGTAAGACAAACGATACGATTTTTAATGCTTGGGTGCCATGCCCCAAACGAGGGATCCGCGGACCAAATAAACGTGGGAGTAAGTTGCTCTCCATTTGGTCCGGTCCAACAACAAGTGGTTGTGGACTTAGGATCCCTCACTTATCCTAAACAATTAATTTAGCTTTAGCCAGCTCAGGCTCAAACTATCGGTTTCCACTGGATATAATTCGCACCCTTGGCGTGTTTTCCTTAACATATAAATGGAGCGTTTTCCATCCGATGCCACTCACGGTCACGCTGCTCCCAGGGCAGAGGTTGAGGCAGCGTCTGAAGAGTTGCCTCTGCCCTGGACGAAACCGTTTGTCTTACGACATAAATTCTGTTTACCATCCTGAACTGAAATTTAATAATTGGAAGAAACCCTAAACGTCATTGGAAGCTAGCTATCTATTTCAGAATTAAATAATTAAATTTACTGTAGCCGCGCATAAGTATTTGGATTAGTTTTTAGTTTTTAAAATCGCTTTTATTTTTGATAAATAATACAATAATATATAGATTGGAAAAGTGAAGAAAAGAACAATCTTGTAAACTAACCAAAATTACTTAAATCTAATGGTTACTGTGGGCTTTCAAAATTGTTTGATAGCGGTTTACAGTCAGAGAAGAGAAACAGTGTTTATTGCGTTGTTGGGAAATGGTAAAAAAAACCTGGCAGAATTCTCTTGGCCTTTGTGACAAATAAAGAAATATGAAAGTAATAATAGATGTTTAATTGTTTCAAAAGATACTTTTAACTTAAATTATTGTTCTTAAAACTATCATAATTAAAACTATTTACTTTTTGCCTTATATATTTTTTCTTTTTTTATAATAACATCCATAAGAAGAAAAAGTAATAATAACAGTTGTAATATTAACAAAAAAAAAATAATAACATATGTATGTGTGTGTTACAACTGGAGGTAAAAGCAGCACCCGTTGAATATGTACATATTTACAAAGCCCCACAAAGCCACAACTGACAGAACTGAGCACGGCCGCCGCTAACTGGCAGTACCAGGATTTCTCTTAATACCAATTGCTCTCGCTCTGGAGTGTCTCAAGTCGAATTCCGGAGCCCCCACAATCAAGTTCAGGAGGTATTCTATCTTTTTGTTCGTGACCCGCCTATGTATATCACACATAACCGGGTCACCGCCAGCATCAAGAATTAGACCATTCCTGTCAAGATACACAAACGTTTTGGGAGAAATCAAGCCTCTCGTGCGAGTTTTCTCGAAATTTCCATCATTTGGGTAGAACGGCTGGGAAACCCAAGGGTTCTCGTCATACGAAACACTATATGATTCGCAATCAATCTGATGATAACTGTGTCGATTCTCGGAACAGCAGCAGCTCGTAGTTTGACGAAGCAGTCCTATTAAGCTCCATGCACGCACATGGACATTTCGTTTCAAAGACCCTTATTTTCTCCATTTGGCTAGCACTCAAATTAAACCAGATAGAACACCCGTATTTGAGCACTGGTCTAACCAAAGTAAGATAGCAAATAATCTTAATCTTTCGGCTAAGAGGAGGATAAAAGAGTCTTCGAAGAGACATAAATGCCTTGCGAGCGCTTTCTAGGGCCACTTTAACGTGCTCATTAAATTGGAGACGCTCGTCAAGACGCACACCCAGGTATGTGGAAATCTCTCCAATTCCTTTTCAAGTTTCTACTGGCGTACGCCAAGGAATTTCGAAACAGAATCGTTTCACACTTTTGCGCACTGACTTTCCTCCGCCAGCTGTTTGTGAAGAACTTAATATCATTGAACATCTTCTGAAATTCAACTTGAAGCTCAGTTACCCTCTTGTGTGCCGTGTAGGCTATCAAGTCGTCAGCAAAGGCAACGAACGACCTTTTAGGAGATCTATTAAACTCTAGTGAAGCTTCCATTCGTGATGGCAAAGCACTTGCCATACAGCGTACTACACATCACCGCTACGAGGTGGCTGAGAAACTCGTTCTTCAGGAGCCTGAAAATCAGCCGATCCAACCAGACGGTATCAAAGGATTTCTCCATGACTATAAAGCAAGCACCTACCCACTCACCATTGTTAATCCGCCAGTAAATATCAGACGTTACTTTCATTAGTGCATGTATTGTTGAATGTCCAGATCGAAATCTGGATTGCACATTCGACAATAATTCCGTCTTCCTGATATGCCCGTTCAAGGCTTTCAATACCAGAACCTCAAACAGCTTGCTGATGTTAGGCAGCGAACTCATTGGGCGATAGTTCTTAGGACTGGATATTTCCATGTTTCCATGAATCTTGAACACTTTGGCTTTCTTCCATTGCCTTGGAAAGAAGGAATTGTTCAATAAATTATTAAACAGGATGCAATAATTAGGAATGGTAATGCCTGAGGACCACGTTGAGAATTGTTTACCCTTCTAAATATAGAAGTTAACTCCACACATGAGACAAAGTAATCAAGCAGATTATCACTTCGTATGAGATCAGTCTCCAACGCAGAGCCAAACTGGAGAACTGTACTGCCGTTCAGGCTATATTTGAAATTATGGACATCTCGTTCTACAATTTCCGAAAATCATCCATCACGATGTAGTTGCTTTGCGCATCAGCAGTTACATCATTCGTGTCTATACCTGAGTCAATGAGGTGTTGTATCTCGCTATCACTGACTTTGATTCTCGGTGCAGTTACTCCTGCCTCCTTCCAGAATAACATATTTAGAGGGATCAACAAAAAGATGGCATCTGAATCGCTTAGTGAAATACCATGTAACTCTCGCCATTGGGAGTTCACTTCATTTATGTAATATTGGCGGATAAGATTCCGCGCGATCTTGAGGAGTGATTTGAACTCAACCAATATGGGATGATGATAGTCCTCATATCTCCGATAGATTTGATAACGTGAGTGAGCAGAAGGCTTTTCACTTTTTTCAACCGTTTTATGGCTGCAGTTTCATATCATATCAAGTTCTTCTGGTTGAGAAGATATTGAAGTATTTCATCATTGCTCAAGGTTCTGTTACCTGGCGCAATTGTGCTATAGTTCTTCCTATCAAAAGGTGGACATTCCTCTCGATATCCCCGAATAAACCTCTCTTGGAATTTATTCCAATCCGTTTCCAGCCTGTGGACGCCACTGTTCATCAGCAGAAGGCGAACTCTTCGTTCATTAAACAGAACCTCAATACGAATAGCGTTATGGTCGTAAGGAAGAGTCTGTAGTTTCCGTTGAGGATTCCTAATATTATATTATAGTTTAAGCGCGCGTCAGAAATGCTCAAATTCAAATAGGAATTTGCCCTAGGCCAGGTTGGACTAGCTGACCCGTATAATTCGCATTTATACTCTAGCTGGTATTGCTCTATCCAAGATTTGAGGAATATCCCTCTGGGAGTGATTGTGGCGTATGCTTAGCATTCAAATCGCCTGATATAATATAATAATTATGCAGCCTGTTCAGTTCGAGTGTCGTAAACAGAGAATGGAATTCCTCCTTGAACTTGGCTCGATTCTTTCCCTCTGCATAGACTGATAGAAAGCATAAATTCCCTCCTCTAGGCAGTGAAAACAGAATACAAGAGACTTCCATCAATTCAAAGGTTTCAAATTCAGGCCTTTTAATAAGCCTGGAACGATAATGGCGACCCACACGTATTCCGGAACCACCTCCCCCATCACAATTTTGTTTATCGTTCCTCACGAATTAAAAATCTTTGAGTGTTATCGAATGCCTCGGACTAAAGTGGGTTTCTGAAATCAAGACAACGTCAGGCTGCTGCCTGGCAGTGAAATCAAGGAGCTCCGCTCTTTGGTGGATTCCTGCGATGGAATTCACTTCAATCGCGATGATCCGGAGACCATCCAGTGGTACCGCTGTGACTGCAGACCTAGCGGCGGGCATGCTGTTTGTGTAAATATTCTATTATACTGTTTATTTTTGTATTGTGTACGTAAACGCATGCTACATGTTTTCAGACATTGTTAATATTTTATTGATGATGGTATTCGTCCCCCCACTGGCATCTTGTTGGGTCTTCTTCCTCTCCCCGTGACAATTGGTGCCGAAGGGACGGTACCGTTCAACGCCGCTGACACCTACGTCCTTTGGGCCACTCTTGGCGCCTGCTGCTTAGTGACCTTAAGATTGCGGTATGCAGGACATCCACGATACGAAGCCGGACATCTTGTCACAGGCGCATTGATATTAGAATCCACATAAGACAGATTGCGGGGCATACAAAACTGAATTAAGCGCCTGAGTTACGATCCCTGGGAGACGCATCGAATCCATTGCTGACATTGAGAAAAAAAACCCAGATGATCACAACTAGCATGAGAGAAGCTTCCAACTGGAACTCGAAATTTAGCAAAAGAGAGGAGAACGAGAAGGTTGTTTCTCAACCGAGCTCTAAAGACTGATTCAATCAGGTCCATATATTCGGATTATATACCTTATTTGTCCAGCACATGTTTATATTCCAATTAACTGGCATGATGTTAAGTTCCCACCTACACAGACGCAAAAAGCTTGCGACCAATCAATCTATCTGTCGAAAGGGCTGGAAACACTAGTAAATCCGTTATTAAAGGATACATACATCCCTTCACTGTAGGCAACATACTTACCAGAAAGGTAAATCTACGGAGACAGCATTCCATGATCTAACGGCAAAAGAAGGTGATATCTGGAATTTCCCCCCCTTACGAGCTGATAACCGGTGCTTCTCACTTTCTTAAAACCGATACCACTTAGCACATGCGTCGCTCCTTCAAAACGTCTGATGCGCTGACTCAAACATACCATTGCTGGTCTTTGTTTTTGAAGCTGTAACGAACTGAAAGATAGACTGATCCCGGCATGATCAGTCTATCTTTCAGTTCGTTACTGGACCCACCTTTTCAATTAAACGACAAGTTATCTATTTAATTAGAACTCTTCGTATTGTAAAAGCTTTCGCTATTGGTGCTCTTGTGTTGTTTGAGTAACTTCTCTTTCAAATCAAAATCACTTATAATATTGGGTTTTACTGGGCCAAGTTATTCACCATCGGAGCAACATTTGATTGATAGTTGCACCTCGATATGAGGACTTAGAACATGGTGATGTGGATATACGTTGCTATTATTAGCCCAATCATCGCATAAGCATCTGTGTTGTGACGGGGTAAACTGCGACAAAAAGTTTTTAACCTTATTCTAATGAACTAAATGCGTGGAGCAGTTCATAGACTATAAATCAGCAGTCCATATATAGTCTATGGATATTTGAAAACAGTACACTTAAAAGGCATAGAACTTTACGAGAGATCCTTGCACCCTCACACATCTTTATGAGGCGAATCAGAAGATGATTTCCTTAACCGATGTTTTAAAAACTACCTTTCGCATAAGGACGAGAAAAATCGTTCAGGAATGCAGAAATGGTTTGAAACCTATATCTAAATTAGATATGGTGGCACTGCACTAAGTAAAACTGTTACGTAGAGGGAAATTAAATCTAAGGGGCCTTAGTAGGTCCGGTTTAATTGCTGCAACACCGTGAACGAAACCAGTGGCTTATGCCATTGTCCGAAAGTGGGAACTAATTTCCATAAAACTATAAATGGCAGAGCCTAAATGTCGCAAGATACATCAAACTTTTCTTGTCGGAAATAACGAAACAAACTGCAAAGCTTCTCCTCCCGAAGGATATATATAATAATACTGCTGCCTTTCACCCCTTGTTGGGGTATAGACCGTCATCCACACCTTCAGCTCCTCACCCATGAATTCCATAGATGCTAGCACTCGTCCTCTAATGTTCTGCGCCTAGCGCCCTTGGAGCAACTCGCTCGTCGGCCATCTGAGGAGAGTAGATTCCACTGCATAACATAGCCCGCAATGTAATTGTCACCTCCCTTAAAGTGTGACCTATCCACTGCCACTTCCGTCTTCTTATCACATCGCATACGAGTGCCAAGCCCATGTGCCGACCAAGTTGTTCGTTTCAGATAGTATCAGGTCAGCGTACTCCGATGATACGGTGCAGACAGGTATTGACGATAGCTTGGAGCTTTTGAATAACATGGAGTTTACTTTCCATGTGCTACTCTCCTATAGGAACACAGAAAGAACACTAGCAAAGAACAGTCTCAACTTGATCTGTGTGTTGAGATAACTGCATTTTCAGATTTTGGACAGAGCAGCGAAAGCGGATCTAGCGCTGTTAATGAGAGGGGCGACATTTAGTTCAGCGCCACCGTCGGCAGAAACCACGGATATACAAATTGATCAACGCTTCCGAGGCTCTGCCTATTAATGCAGATAGGTAGGTTGCGATGACCCATCAGACTAAGAACCTTGGTTTTGCCGGGGTTTATCTTCAGTCCAATTCTACTTGCCTCTCTTGCCGAATCCGAAACCATTTGGTCAACGTCCATGATTCGGTGAGAGGGCAAACAGATGTGATCAGCGTAGTGGAAGTTTTTGAGCAAAGATGTCATCGTCCATTGAATTCCTATACATCCTCTCTAAATTCCGCGCACTCTTCCAAAATGATGAGATGAGTCAATACAGGAGATCCAATTGCCACATCCAGATCGCCACGACGATCGCAATATCACCTTCAGGAAGCTTCCCCTGAACCGCATTTAATTCCTCGTATAAAGCATCCTTCCCCATTATATTGAAAGTTTCCGCTGTTGCGTAACATTGTACAATTCTGATGCTCGTTAACTTGAACCGAAATCTAGCAGTTAGAAGTCTGTGAGAAACCGGCTCCAAGGTCAAGAGAGCGCACCTTGCGGTAGCCGCCAAAAGCAACCCGACACCGGATTCCCATCTGCTACCACTTGGTTTTTCAGAGTACAAAGCACATTGCCGCAAGAGGGAGAGTCCACCATCTTGCTTCGCTTAGGCCCAGCATGTCCAGTTTATATCGCTGCAATTCCCACTCGAATTGATGAAAGCGAACATTTTGAGGACCCTGGCTACCATTGTCGAGGAGCTTGCGCACATTCCAGAGATCATAGTCCGTTTTCGACAGCCAAAGGTCGCTGCTGTGAGATCAGTCCCATTCCGAGGCGCTGTTGACGTTTCGGTGGCAGTAGAGTTTCAAAATTTGCAACTTGCTAGCCTATGAATTTCTATCCCTTTTAGTCACCTTTTACCACAAACTGGGAAGGCTATGAGTATATTCTTAAGCCTCAACTCACAGGGCGAGGAGATTTGCAGAAGTGTTTTGTGTTCAGAATAGGAACTCTACAATATGATGCGCATCCATGTGGCAATAAGGAGCCAAAACCCGGGGAGCATTTCCTGTATGAGACCCCTTCTTTTGGATGCATCAGGCATCAGAATTTTGGTGCTTTGTTCTCCAGCTGCAAAAGCTAGTTTCATGTCTAAATATTTTAGGCTACACCTCTCCCTCGCCTCATACACACACACAAAAATTAACAAAAGGAAGGTCGTTGTCTCAGAGAGCGTTGTCTGATTTCTAGAACTTAGACGATTGGAACCCCCTTCGTCTTCAGTTTCAAACTGATTTCGAGGCACCTTTTGGCTTGTTGACATAGCGTGAAATATAAGCAAAACTGTTTCCGGCTATTTTCAGCTATCGGTGGACGATGGTTTAGAATACCCCACCTGTGCTAGTAAAGCCCTACCAAGAAATGTACGTATCCAACCTAGTTAAGCGGGAGATGCAATCTTTTACCGCATCCATATCAAAGGTATCTTTGGGTTGGCTTGCAACAGGTTGAAAACTAGAAGCTCAGTGTGAAAGGTTTTTGTGTATTTTTGATATAATATACCATTTGTACCTGACCCGTTTTCTTTTTCTTCTTTTTATTTAGCCTTTGTTCCGTCCTTAGGCGGGATCCGCTAGTCGTGATCAGTTTCGCCACTTTATTTTATCAGAGGTCTGATCTGGATGTAGTCGTGAGGCCAAATCACTATCTAGCGTATTAGCCACCGTTGTTTCGGCCGGCCTTTTGGTCGCTTACCATCGACTTCGATGTTCGGTTGAATCTTGGCGAATTTTCTTTAGCGTGAATTACATTAATTAATCGATGCAACCCCATATCGATGGCATTTCGAATGTGATCAATATTCATCTCCATTACCGCAAGATACCGTTTATTGTCCTTTATAGTCGGCCAACACTCAGAACCATAAAGGGCGACGGGACGGGCAACATTGCGATAAGTTTATTTGTACCTAACTCGAAATGTATGTTACTATATTATATCCTCATGGTCAAAGCTCTTACTATGCAAGATCCTAAATTTTGGTTCCTCATCACGTAAAATTGCAAACTCTTAGTTGCATTCAAGAGGAGGATCCAACAGAGAATCTTCGTCCACCTACTGGAGGATAGACAACTTGACACCTGTATAACGATGAAGTTGTTGGGCCATATTGTGACTATTCAAGATCGGTTTGAATAAACGAAGAAGATCATACTCGGAAGATTGTAATTTTTGTTACTTCCAGTGTAATTTAACGATACAAATCGATTGATTTTACCTTTAGTAAGTGAAGTCCTTGAATGAAAATAAAACTCCTTGCATCTAGTTGGACTATTATTCAAATAGAAATTCTTGTCTAAAATCAAATTCCTCTACACGTGTTTAATAAATATACGTATGAGGATAGGCAAACATTTCTCATACTAAACATACTCGTATTGTATTATAGTATTTTGTTTTCCTTGGGGCATTTGTTGTTTTTTTTTAGCTTGATTTACTTTGACTTGTTATTAACAGAGTTCAGGGGAGACGAATATAGGAGAGCTGCACATCATCCCCAGTTGCAGCGAGCAAGTAAAGTTCATGTAACTCTACGGCTAAGAGTTTCCTGGTAGTTCCTCCACAGCAGAGTCCTTTATAAGCGAATACTCTATTTGTGCTGTCTCAATCATTCGAATTGAATAGTATTACTTTCTATTTGCTTCCAACGTTATTTCACTGAAACTTTGTTCAGTGCTACATATGGAAAATTATTCCTCCCACATTTGGTTTCGTCCTTGCCATAGCTAAATGTATGTATATGCATAAAGTAGATACATGCGGACTGCTCACATACTAGTTACAACCGCACAAACTTCCAAAGAAACATTCTCCGTCGTGATTTATTGATCCCTGAAGGACTTCCAGTCGACGACAAACCAAAGAATGAACTTTGTTCTCAATTTTTCCTCTCCGCCATTTTTTGCCTCGTTTTATATATTGAAATACTTGAAGCTGTTTTTGCAAAAGTTTGAGATATGCATTTCGTTAGAGAATTTTTGATGAAAAAGCAAATAGACTGGAGTAACTATTCTCCGTCAGTGGGAAGTGGATTAGTTTACATTTGTTCGGAAAGTGATGACAAGGGCATTGGGAAAATTCCGTAGAACGTCTTGGCATATGCTAGGAACTTTTTAAATTTTAAACTTTCTGCAGCCGGCCGGAACGGAAATCTTGGTCGGAATAGAAGGCATGCCCCCTTGTGAGTTGAAACCGTTCGACACATCCCAAATAGCACTCGCAAATTGAACATGAAAAATAAATACCATTATTTGATTGACTCACAGAGAAAGTTGAGCAAAAGTAAATTGACCTGAATTTTTGATTTTCATTTCATTTCAGACATATTTCGCATTCGACACGAGGGCAGAACAACAAATGGAAGTTTATTTGCGATATGGCCAGCATCCGGAACTGTATCCGAATCGTCGTGGTGAATTTGTTCAGGGGTAAGTTTTCCAACCCTCCGATTTACTTTCGAAACAGACCTACAGTTTTGTGGCTTATAGTCGTCGGTAGTTCGTTCCCAGCCATTCAGACTTGCTTTAAATTTTTTATAGCGGAATCCATGGAGCCTCGACGTTCAAGTTGGCTCTCCTTACTGAGCTGAAAGTGGGTTTCTAAGAAGACTGTCCCTCTATAATAATTCTGATACGCATGATGACATTTTTTATTGCTATCTGTGGTAGTATGATTAGGGATCAATGAGCATTTGGTTCGACTGAGGTTCATTTTAAGTTCTCCAGCATTTAGAACTATTCAGCTTACTCCTTCCTGCACAGATCAATGCGAAGAGCAATCATTTAAATAACCAGACGTGAGTAAACTTTCAGAGTCATTCGAAACCCACGTCTACCATTCAGTTCTCTACGTGAATTTTCACTCCCGGTCAATAATTAAATTTGTCAATGAAATATCCTAACAGTTGCATTTCAACATCCCAAATTCTATTTCTAGTCTAACAGGGCAATTTATTGATTTTTCGCCTTCCATATTTCAGATCGTATTGCGAACGAGAGTTTCGTGATTGCCGCCTGCAAACCTGTTACGTACAATCACCAGCCTATCCAGGACTTTATCCGAGAGCTTTAAATTGTCGTTACAAACTCCATACGAGACAGCCATATATCAAACTTTATCTGCAGAATGAACAGTTTGCTGTTGATGGTCAACGGTAAGTATGACTGGGAACAGTCGGGTTCAGCCGAGTTGGGTAAATTGTTTTCCTACCGTGATGCTAGGAAATATTTGCACGAAGGATTATCTAGTTGTTGAATTGTTTCCTGGCAGATAGTAGTGTTCTTTACATATCTAGGTAAATTCAAAATGGCTATCCTATTTGGATTGATTTCCTGAAAAGGTTATATTTGAGTTTTGGTTCGGAATTCCATTCTAGTTGACTAAATAGAAATTAATGACGAATTGGATTCGACTTTGTATTTGAAAAGGAGTTACTTACTCATTATCATCATCAACGGCGCAAAAACCAGTGTCCAGTCCAAGAGATAAGGGGTATAAAACTACAGATATCTCCGTTTTACGCCGAGGTCCACCAATTCGATCCCTAACAGCCGTCTGATCTTTTGGTCCACGCCATCGCTTCATCTTAGGCAGAGTCTGCCATGTCTTCTTTTTCTACGGTAGATACTACCCTTACAAACTTTTCGGGTTGAATCATGTTCACCCATACGGCTTAATTGACCCACCTACAGCAATGTATTGAGCCGGATTTTACTTTATCCACAAGGAGATGGTCGTTGTATGGTTCATAAATTTTACCTTTATGTAGATTACGGAACTTTCCACCCTTCTTTAGGAGGCCGAAAATTCTTTAGAGGTTTCTTTCCTTGAATAGGCTAAGAATTCGCAATTTTTTTTATAAAACAACGAATCTCCTAGGAATTTGGAAACTGGCAAGATCATTATCGTACAATAAGAGCTTTGATCCTATGGTGAGGCGCTTTATGTGGAATGGTCTACAAAGACCTAAAATAGGCTTCGTTGGTTGCTAACAATCATAGGTGGATTTCGTCGTCGTCAGCTGTTATCGGTTGTGATTTTCGAGCCTAGATTTGGGTTTATGAGTTCATTATATCTATAATATTTTGGTGCAGTTTTCCTTTAATATGTAATTCTACTACGTTCTCGGTTGGTCATTAAAGATAATCTTAGTACAAAGAGCATCAGCATTGACGGCACTATTTGTAATACAAAGATGAAACCGAATATAGTTTTTGAACTCCTTCATTAAAGCGCTTTTGCTGTACACTATACTAATATAAAATTATACTAAGATCAACGATGTGATAACTCTGTTTAGTTTCATGTCATCGATAGAGGTACATATGGTGAATTGTAATTAATTTCTTACCGGAGAAACTTACCGTATTGGATTTATTAGCATTCAGGTGGAAATTATTACACATAAACCAAAGCTCCAGATATTTTTTTTCGAGTATTGCAAGTGAATGTGTTTACGGACGGAGTGTTGGACTCCCGCAACGGTACGCCCGCGGACTACCAACTAAATATTTCCCGTCATCAGAGAACTAGCTTACAATCGTTTCACAACATTACTTCGGGCAATCTTTTCCGATCCGCCTGGCTAGGGAGCCTTGAAGCAAAAGAACTCCTTTCACCAACGGGAGGGGCAAGGAGGTTAGTTTAAGGAACCCCTTACCATCCACTGTCTCCAACAATCGAGGTCCCTCCTTCGCAATAAGAAGAACCCGAACGCAATGCGCAACACGACTCCACTTGTCAGCATTCCACAGCATCTCATTTAGAACGTTGTCTGGAGAGAGCTGCTCTATGTTTGCATAAAGTTGCTGACGAGACCCATCCCATCTTCCACAAAAAAGAAAACTATGATCGCTGTCGTCCGCCACCCCATTGCAGAACATACAATCAGTCCTTCGTGCCTTTCCAATTTTGGGCAAGCAGGATGGAAGCCTCCATGCTCACTTAGAAGCTATATAAGGAAATAGCCAATCTTATCATGTTTTCAGTCACGGATCTTAATTACTGTTCAGCCGCGCGGCCCATCTGCCTCTTGACTTAATTTACCAAGGCAGTTGCCAATCCGTTTGTGCTTTGATTTGCTAAAAGAAACTCATCAGCAAGTCGAACGTTAAACCGTTGGTTTTGATTTCTATAGTCAACTCACCGCTCGATATCGGACGCAGGGTTGGATTTCTTGTTCTGGTCAAAGCTGTTTCCGTTTAATTCCAACACAAGGCTGAAACCATGAGCAGTAATCCATCCGCTTACCTGTCGCATCAATATACCGAGTCTGCTTTGCGCCTCTTCAACAGTGCGCCCACCAAAAAGTGCCGCAACGTCGTCTGCATAACCGACCAGGCGCGATTTTCTGACATGCCAACCGTTAGCAGGCTATCATAGAAAGCGTTCCAGAGATCTGCCTCTAGGATGAACTTCTGGAGCACTTTCTCGGCGACAGTGATCGGTATACAGACGGCAGCTCAGGGTCTCCTTTTCCTCTGCTAATCAGTGCGAGCCTTGCCACTTTCGATCAACAATTACATTTGTGTGGTTTTATGTGAATACCTGTCGAGTTGATATAGCCGCACGGCCTTCATAAGAAACGGATTGATTTTGTGAACACAATCAGAGCCCCGTTGAGACAAACACGATGACATCAGTTTATACTGAGTGCATGAATCAATTTATTTATACTGGCGGTTGCAAGACCTACTTAATCTGTACCAAACTAAGGAATACAGCACTCGTGTTGAAACGCAATACCATGCCGAGGCCCGAAGATCTCTGTTAGCTTGAACGTAACCACAATCCTCATGAAACTTTCACCAGGAGACCGACCGTTATAACCGTGCTGAACGCATATGAGACAGAAATCCTTTTGAGGCATGTGAATTCACCGGCCATCCCGGTTCCCATGGTACCAGTATACCTTATTACCCGTTTCGTGACCTATTGCCACTTCAGGTGAGTCCCCGTGCAGACTCGGTTCTGATCGCCCTGATTAGGCCTTTGGCGCATTTGTCTACTGCATCATTGCCAGGGTACCATATTGGATACAGCGTATCCTGATGTCACCACGTTTCTCCTCGCCACTTGGTTTTGGTCCGGACGAAAAGGCTGCTGCCCTGTCTTCATCGCCGGCTCCTCAGAGCACCACCTTGGATGGACAAGGAAAAATTCCCTCCTTCAGGTAAGCGTCAAACGGACGGAGTAGCAAGTCGTATATATTTCCGCCGTGATAGCATCAGGATCTGGCGCCTTTTTATTTCTCATAATGAAAACTGTCTCTTCTCTTTCATGTTTGAAAGTGAGCAGTCCTTGATGTCTTCGGCCCTGCCATCAACCCGTACGGGATGCCTAGAGAATAATCCCCGTACAATGCGTCCCAAATATGCAGCGTTTCCGCAAAGCCCCGATTTTCCGGATGACCGGTTTATAACCGAGTCTCCAAGAATTCCCACTCACCTCGCTAACTAGGTTCTGCCCACACCGAGCTTTGCTTTTTTATCGCGATGCGAAGTATTCTTTTACTGGATCTGTACTCTGCCTTTGTGGTGCATGCCTCCTCCCGGACGTGTAAACTTTCTGCCAAATGGACGAGCTTATAGCAGGAATAAGGTAAATGCTAAAAATTTTATTTCTAAACACCGGCTCGAACCTGAAATTAAATGCTGTCCTGAACGGCAGCGGTACCCGATAAGTAGTCGGAACCTAATTCCGGTATTGCTCGCTGATTAGCATCGCAGTGAAGTGCGGCAGCAACTGATCTGCGGTTACACTGCATGTTAGCTTGTAGGACGTTGATCATGCTAACCGCGTTCTAGGCCTTTGCGCTCTGAAGACTAGACTCCGCTCTGAACCCGCAGTGTGTACAACGCTTTCACCAGACGTAACGATCCTTGTAAAGACCTACCTTACCTCATGCTGTTCTCATTTCGAGTCCCATGCACATTCCTGACGTGTGTCCATAGTCCAGAGACCTGTAACACTTGGCGGGGTTATCCGCATTCGTACCCTGGATACTACCCAACCAGTTTTTATTTTCCCGCTGTTAAGAAGCTTTCTCGCGGCTTGCACCACAGTGAGTTTTTGGCCCCAATCTATCCGGCAATTGTCACCTCTGAACAATCACGCTTGATGGCCTCCTCCACTTCGACATTTTCTGTGAGGAACTCAAGATTTCGAATTTCTAAAGACCACATAGCCTCTAGACTACAAATGAGAGCCTACCCCCAGCAGCCCCTTCACGGCTTCGCAGTACGTAATCATGCTCAAAACGCTTCTGCTTCGTTATCTTCAGGCGTGACAGATTTCACTGACAAATTCAGTCAATATCTTGGTTTCTGTCGGTTTAATGGGGTAAGCTGACGGTCTAGTGCTTCTTCGTTTCCTCGTCTTTTCTGTTAGTGATTTACTATTCGTGATCTCTTTGGCTTTGGACAGGCGGTTTTTTGACCGCTCAATGTGTTGTTTCCTTCTGTCCTTTTTTGCCTAATTTTTTTGGGCACTGGAAACGCTTTGGATAAAGTCTGATAGACGTCACAAATACCGCCATGTCAAAGCTAGGCTCACATCCCCTTCTCTAGGTCGGCAACGATTTTTCGACAGTTCTAAGGACTCCCAGTGTGTCCCGACGTTCATGGCGTGGTTCACTCTTCATCGAAAGGCTTTCTCAAAAGTACGACTCACGACGCGGGTATACTACCAGCTAGGATGTCAGAACTACTTACTGGGGCACCTTGGGAAAGTCAACTTGAAGATGTCCCCCCTGAACTATGCACTGCGTCAAAAATAGGGAGGGTTTGGATTTGCCTGTCGCTTAACATTTGAATAATATTTTTAGCGGTATTTAACGGTGAATTTTCTGGAAATCGGATCCTCGTTAATGTTGTAGCCGCTAGGTTTGTGGAACTATTTCCATTGTTTCCTTAGCTGTCTTAAATTACTATCCAATCAGCGTTTTGACTGTCAATTCCATTTCATTATTTTCGGTAATAGTAATTGTTAACAACGTGGCAGATTATCTTTTAAAATAATGCTACGGAAAAATTTTGAAACGCTCTTATAGTCAATATTTAAAAAGTCAGATACAATTACGAATAGATAGAGGGAGGATCCCTGAAGAGTGAAGCAGTTTGTACATCTCGGATTGTACTTCTCGTTATATCAACATTATCAGTGCAGAGCAGCTGCCAGATGAACTTGAAAAGAAATGCATCTCTTGTGTTTCAATTGGCGTTGTGGATCAACTTTTTTAAAGGTTAAAAACAACGCCTTATAAAGCATCCCATTGGTCAGATCGTTGATGATGATGGCCTCCCACATTACTCATTATTAATAATTTTGTCGGAATACCGAATTCCACAATTTTCATCCTTATTGTTACCCTACTATGTTATCATAAGCACTCTTACAGTTGACGAAATTTAGTCGCCATACAGAGTGCCCGCATGGCAGTGTATAGTTTAACCCTAGCTATACTATTATAAGCGGTAATGAATTCGGCGAAAGTGGCAATATTCCAACAGTTTTTCCATCGCTTGTTGTAGAAAAAAATCTGTTGCTGGTTTCCCAGGAGTGAAGCGTTTTTGGTATAGGTCAATGATTTTCTGGCCGTATGGGACAATTCGTGCAAGCAAGATAGCGGATAATGTCTTATAGATGGTACTCAGCAATGTCATATCTCTACAACTCTACAATTGCTGCTCACACTGTGTAATTTTCCACGGTTTATATATGGGACCGATGCTTCGTTTTTCGTGTTAAACCTTGAGCATAAGTTGATGAACTGCTCTGTGCTCTGGTCAACTTTCTTTTTAACCAATTCGACTGTATTTCCATCGGCTCATGACGACTTGCTCGCTTGCCACGCTTGGTGGTGGCCACATTTGTCCATCCTCTTCAGTAGGCGGAATCTTCAACTGGCCGGTCTTCTGGTTATTGGGTCGTTTAGTAATATACTCAAAGCATATCCCCAATATAACCACACGGTTGGAAATCGTCTGGTGAAGATGTTCCATGTATGTTTCAAGTTGACAGACCGATCGGTTCTCCCAGGCTCTCTGTTTCTGTTTGTCGTAAGTCTTTGTAGATAACCGTATTCTTTGAGATTGCTGCATTGCCCAGTATACAGGATTCTAAGGTTCCATTGTTAGTTTAGTTTAATTTAATGTGAGGAGCCAAAGCTCCCAGGATTCAATACTTATACTATCACCGTAAATTGCCTATTCAATGGTTTCCCGCCTTTGACGTTTGAATGCTTTTGCGAATCTGAGAACATTCTCCAGACCTCCCTCCATTTTTATCGCAAGCATTCGTTTACTACCAATGAAATGGCACATATCTCTGTCTGGAATATGGTCATCATTTCTCTGAGGGGTCGCACCAAATCCATAATCGGATTATCTGAGAACATGCTGCGGGATCAGTAATCCCGAAACACTTCTTCTCTCTTTTGGTGATTACGACAGTGTATGTCTTCTCAAAGACGAATCTGGAAACCATATGGTCGACCGACATCAGAGCTACCGAATGTTTGTCAAGGAATTTCCAGATAGACGCAGGACCGTATGATTGACCTGCTTTCTGTTTCACCTCCAAATGAATGGCGGGTAGATTTGAGATAGCTTTGAGTGTCCCGATCGGTCTAGTACTCATTGCTCCAGTAATACTTATGCAACCGAGCCTTTGAATCTGCGTTAGCAGTTTTTTGCTGTTAGCCGACCAACAGACAATACATGCGTACAACAAAAAGGGTTTTATTACGGACGTATACATCTAATGAATACGTTGAGGTGAAACTGCCCAGGTCTTACCTCAGTCGCGCAGCACGAGAGCAATCTGCAGGATTTCTGATATTGTTCCTGGATATGGCGCTTCCACGTTAGCTTGCAGTCGAGTTGTACTCTTAAATACTTGACTGTTTGTATCAGCTGGATTTCCGTGTCTTCGTGAACCATGAGTCCGCTGCGGAGGCCTGAACTGTGGATTACTTGCAGAGGTTGAATTAAAGCGGCCACATACTATCTCTGTAAACTTGCCGATAATTATTACGGCTGGCATTGCTAGCTTGCAGTCAGCATCGAACCGGCGGCTTACCTACATCAACTAGCAGCCGACATTCATTGGAACTCGTAATATAACAAATCAATTACTAGAAGTCAAGAATCTTTATTCGTTTTGAGAATGATGGGGTCCTATGTCCGCATCAACTTAATGCTGGATCGGACCAAACGGGGAGCAACTTACTCCCTCTTTCCTGGTCCACGGACCCTTCGCTTAGGGCTTGCACCCAAACTTTTAAAAAAAGTCAGGCGACGACGGCTTTACGGTTTCTTACCAGGGCAGAGGCAAATCTTCAGACGCTGCCTCACCTCTGCATTGGGAGCAGCGTGACCGTAGCGGCTCGCAGATGTTGAATGCTCCCTTATATAACTCGTAGAACACGACATGCCTATGAATTATATTGAGCGCAAATCCGCCTTATTGACCAGAGCTTGGCCAGAGCTGAAATTTCGTTTCCGGTCCAGCATTAAGTTGATGCGGACTAAGGACCCCATCATTCTCAAAACGAATATTACATCACTTTGTGATGCGGTAATGCTAAGTTATGTGGTAACGCTAGGTAATGTTGTAATGTTTGGTGATGTTATATTGTTTGGTGATGTTGCAATGTTTGGATCGCGCTTGGTGATGATAATATGATATCACACTTTAAGGTGATATCACTTTTGTAATCCAAACATCAGTTACCATCTTTAGTTCAAATGACTAACAGCATTAAGGGCGCTCTGACGTATGTATCGATTGAACTATTCTATTACTTGTCCTACTTCTCGCAAAAAACTTTATCTGATTCGGATGCCGAATGAAATTTTCTCACTTGGGAATAGCATCGTACTGTGACTAAATATAATACGGCAACGCTAAGTATAATAAGTCATGGCAACCAAGCATCAATGTCTCCACAAAATACGAATATTCAACAGAGCCTCGAAAGAGGGAGATCCCACGACTACAATCTCATCATCATCATCAACGGCGCAGCAACCCGTATCCGGTCTAGGCCTGCCTTAATAAGGAACTCCAGACATCCCGGTTTTGCGCCGAGGTCCACCAATTCGATATCCCTAGAAGCTGCCTGGGTCCTGACCTACGTCATCGTTTCATCTCCGGCAGGGTCTGCCTCGTCTTCTTTTTGTACCATAGATATTGCCCTTATAGACTTTCCGGGCTGGGTCATCCTCATCCATACAGATTAAGTGATCCGCCCACCGTAACCTATTGAGCCAGATTTCATCCACAACTTGACGGTCATGGTATCGCTCATATATTTCGTATTATGTATGCTACGGAATCGTCTATCCTCATGTAGGGGGCCAAAAATTCGTCTCTCGAACAACTACAACCTTACGCCACCGAAAATGATGATGATCGATTTTTCAATGGTCGCGCGCTAATCGATAAAGGTATCGGGGACCCATGAAATGATCACTTTGTCCAACTTGAGCGAGAATTCCGCCGATATAAGCTAGACTTGCTGAGCCTAACGAAGCGAGATTGTTGGAGAATACTCTTCTCCCTACAGTATTATGTGTTGCGCCTGGTGTGCCTGCATTGACAGAATTCATATCCGAACAAATATACAAATTCTGATTTTCCTTTTATGTCAATGATGGTCCGTTTATTTTCCGTATACGTATTTCGGTAGCCACTTACTGCCTTCTTCAGCGGGGTTGCGATGAAGTTCCACCACTTGTTAGCCTGCGAAGAGAAACGAAATCATCGTTGTTATGAACGCACTCAAACGTAGTAAAGCCATCAGTTTTAACGGTCCCAGGCGCTTATTATTGGTGTAGCTCCTTCAGACCCTGTAGATTTGGTACTTGTGCTCGCACCTGCGTCATAAGGGCTTTGTGTCCGGATTGCCCAGTGGTTAGAGGATAAAGTTTTCGTAAGGAAGTCGCGGTTGAAATCTCACTGACGGCAGTGGGATTTGTATTGCGATTTGACATCGAATACAGGCGACTCAGCTGTGAATGAGTACCTGGGTCAAATCCGGGTAACAATCTCGGGCAAGCGCAATGCTGAGCACATTGCCTCCTACAGGGTACTGTAATCCTGTAGTGTACCGTTACGGTCTTGAATGCAGTACCCTAACACACTTGAAAGCCCTGATCCAATTGGATTGTTGCGCCAACGATTATTATAATTTATTATTAGGGCTTTTAGCGAAAACACAGCAGTATATCTTTTGTGATTAATTTTTGGCTTTCTTCAGGATGGACGATTTCGTAGCTGATATAAGGAAAAAATCCTTGAACGATATCGCAACCGTTTTGTAATTGATGAAATTCAGCTCAATGATGGGAAAAGATGGCTTAACTAACCTTGCCATTAGGGATGTTGAATTTGTAGGCCTTGGTACAATGTTTGGATATTTGGCGTTCCTAACTAACTAACTCTACAACCACTTCCACCCTGTAATTAACATATCATATCTATGTTTATCTTTCTGGTATTGTAACCAGAGTAGGGGGGTACACAAATATATAAATTCGTTCGTTCGTAAGTTCGAGATCTTAAATACTCTTTTCATTGATGCCAAAAGTAAAGCTTTGCGGAGCAATATGTTGCTCTGCTGATAGCTTAGCTTCTTCGTAATATTTCTCCGGTGTATGTAGTACTCCAAACACACAGAGGTAAATTGGCAGCCCCATCTGCACATCTAAAAAGGTGCTTAGTTCCGTCATTTTTGCCGTCCCAAAGTGATAAGTGATTCAGGAAGTGAGGAAAAGAAGGTAATTTCGTCAAGAGTTGCCCCGGAAGTCAAGTGTATAGATCGACAGAATGTATGGAAAACAAGCTAGAATACAGTAGTGAGCTGAACGATACAGTGAAACGAGGTTGACAAAAATAAATGTCATCCACTACGACAAATGCGGTGGTCGCATTACCCCGGGTTTAAACCCTGGTCTTCATGGGTGTTTGTGTATATCTTTGGACTGTCTTACTAATTTGGGCTTATAACTTGCACTGCATTGAGTGTGACGCTGAAACGTCATCTTCTTGAAAACTGAGACTAAGTGAATGCGCTATACTCCACAAAGAAGGGAACAGGAGGCATAATGCGAAATAGTTCAGAGCTTCCTCTCACAAATGATCCGAATGTAGTTGCATGTAGATGAACGTCAAACTAGGCGTCTAATCCAATTCTAAACATTTGCGGAGCAGAACATTGTACTGACCAATGATAGATAAAGGGCTAAGCTCGATTGTCAACTCATGCACATCTCAGCATCCCATTGTTAAATGGTAAAATATGATAAATAATTGACACTAGATGCAGTGAAACTACCAGGCGATGTTCATTAAGATTGGAAACACCAGTAGTGACAGTCAAAAGCGCTGCAGAAATAAAATGTCGGACGGTTCCACTGGGTATCTTCTCACTCTCCGGGATCATAAAAAACAAATTGTGGAGCTGGAGGGATCTGCGAAGTACTGGGCATAAAATGACTTTAGGATTGGGCAAAATTCAGAGCAAAGCTGTCAAATGGGGTGTTGAGACCAGGAACTACCGTTTCAATTCGCATGTGGTTAGGCAGAAGTAATATATAATTATATTACCGAAACAACTAAAACCGCTCAGCGTACTCCCTTCATATTGTCGTATATTTAGGGAATATGATCCACAACAGGCAGATCCTCTTCAAAGAGTTGATGAGTATTCTATCAGAGGAACAATATGGGTTTTGACAAGCTCGCGCTACTGTCCAATATTACAGCAGTGATCATGGGTCTAGATTAAGATCTGATAGCCTTTGGCAATCGATGTATGTGGGGAGTAGGAAATACGAAGAAATGCTTCAATTTGGCCAACTAGGCTTATATTAAGGACATTTTAGCCAAACTGGGTATCGCTGGCTACTTAGTTCATCCCACTTTTCGTAGATGTTTCTCTGGCCCGAAATAGATGACGGACCGAAAAGTTGTATAATGACACCAGCTCTTTCCTAAAGTTTTGTTTTGATACGCTGTTGCGGAAGTGCTTGACTTTTGTCTGCAAGAGAAAGCACATTGATTGGTTGGGCAGATAATCAGGCTGCGCTTAAATTGCGAAGTTCGAGGGTCGACGTTATTCTTTCATGCAAATCATCGGTTCAAATGATGACAGAGAGTCTGGCGGACGGAAGCAGTAGTCATTATCAACGGAGATAGGAAAAGTAGAACTGATTATCCAGATTGGTAGTCATCAACTTGTCTTAAAATTGATCATTCGATACGTGGAGTTACTAATTGATGCCAAATTCCGCTTTAGTGGGTTCTTGAACTATGCATCAAAGGAAACACTAGAAATCAAATGAAAGTATAGATACACAGCATTTATTGCAGTGGTAATAAAATCCATCCTGCAATAGACGAGTCTCATTTGGGCAAGAGCAGTCGACAACGCTATGAACCGAAAGGGGGTAAGCAACGTATTAAAGACAGAATCGGTTGAATGATCCTTTTAGAAATTCTAACGGATGAAATGTAGTGTCTCTATCAGAAAATACGAAGTGGTAACTGAGCAAATATGGAACTTTTCAAATTAAGTTAATAATAGTATATTACCATATTTTTGGGGAAATTGAGTAAAACGCCCCTTAAATTTATCCCAGAGTTATAAAAGTTGGTAATAGTATAAATATATATTATATATATTATCTCCAAGTTTGATCAAAATCATACTATTACCAACAAAGTTACAGTAACTCAAAGTTGACTTTACCGTGTAAATTTACTGCAGCTAAATATCAATACCATACTAAAGTGGGAAGTTAGACATGCTAAATGCATACACGTAACGCGCTACGTACTAATGGGATAGTTCTACACTCAAATATACTCACAGAAGAAGCAAACAAAACCTCTCATACCTGAAGCGCCCGACTTGTTTAACTTTTTTAAGGTTTTGTGTAAAACAAAATCTTATTAAAATCGGTTTACTGTGTGTCTGTCGGTCACACGCATTGTAGCAGCGATTGACACCAAATGTGGTGGAAAGGTGGGAACTGAGAACGCTCACGCATGCAGTGAGTTACATCCTTTTACGTCGAATTTATGGGGGTTCCCATATATGCAAAAGGGGGGTGTAAATTTTTTTTGACCAAATATAGTCGTGTGGGTTATCAAATGAAAGGTCTCGGTTAGTACTTTCCAAAGCTGCTTTTAATTTTGACATTTGTTGGAAAGGCGGGGAGTTCGGCGGGTCGAAATTGATCATTTATTTAACGGGGCCATTCTCAGAAATTGCACAAACAAAAAATCTGAAAAAAATCAAGAGGCCGCCACTATATAGTGGCTAGACTCCAAAATACCTTCCGTATCGATATCCCTTCAAATAAAGTTAATAATAGTAATTTACTATAATATTCAGCAATTGGGTGCAGATCCCCCTTAAGTTCATCCTAGGTCACCGAATATACGAGCTTGATCCTACCAGGTTTAGTGAAAATCGCACTATTACTAACAAAGTAAAATCGCACTATCACTAACAAAGTAATAATAGGTGAAAGTTGTCATTTCTTTGGCAATTCAAGATTTTGAATGTGAATATCACCCGAAAATGAATATTCTCACAGAATGCGTATATCACGTGTTACGTACTAACGGGACAAATTCACACTCAAATGTCTTTATAAAAGAAATACACAAAACCTTTCATACCTGAAGCGTCCAGCTTCCGGTTTCTCGACTTGTTTACTTATTTGTGTATCTGTATAAATTCCGTAGCCTACATAACGTCGAAATCTATGAGCGATACCATGACCGTCAAGTTGTGGATAAAATCCGGTTCAATAGGTTACGGTGAGCGGGTCAGTTAATCCGTATGGATGAGAACGATCCAGCCCGGAAGGTCTATAAGGGCAATATCTATGGTAGGAAAAGAAGACGAGGCAGACCCTGCCTGAGATAGAGCGATGGCGTAGGTCAGGACGGCAGGCTTAGACCGGATACCGGTTGTTGCGCCGTTGATGATGATGATGTATGAATTGCTCGAGACAGATATTTGTATGCGTATAAATGTGCTAATTATGATAAGTCTGCGGGTAGTGACCAATATGATAGATGTGCACACACGTTAGAACCAGTGGTATTTATGTTATAATAAGTAAATATATATATGCTTTTCTGCACGGAGCGAAGTGGAAATCCGCGAAGATGCGTTAGATCAATTTGTATAGGCAACATTTTTTTATCTATGAGTGCCACAAAATCTATGTCATAATCTCATCATCTCATTTGATAGTGTCCAAGTGATAAACTTACAACGACAAATATAACACATTCCCGCAGGTTCGAACCCGGAGCAATGAAATCAACAGGCTATAAATACATAATCCTTACAGCCTGAGCTATAGTCTGAAAAGCCCTGTTTGGTAAGTCTGGCGTGGTGGCTTCTACTCTACATTTGCATTGTTTTCTATTTACCACCTATGTATCTACATATATGTCTGTAATTAAAAACCACCACGTCACCACTAAAAGCGTTTGCGTCAATTGGAGATGTAGTCACATGGTCAGGTTCAAACGCACCATTATTACAATTCAGGCCTCTGAATGTTGCCTTCAGTACACTCTAAGGCTGTTTGGGGGGAAGAGAGTTCGTAGGCTTATTTACTAATAGTTTAATAATATCATAGTATATGCATAATAAATATACCTGCACCCTTAAATCACTCATTACAAGTTTCCTCATACAATAGGAATGGAAATGAGTGGAAATTGCATTCTTACATAAAGAGCCAACGATTTAAAACTCAAGGGAAACTGTATTTGTTTGCTCAAACATTCCAGCCAACTAGCATACCAAGCCCCTTTTGCTACACATTCTCGGCACCGGGTCACCCACACTCCACCATCGTAAGTTCGAACGAGTCCACCGATATCATCAAATACATATTTTATTGCCTGGCCCTTATACGATACGTCCTGAATGCCTTCGGTTATCCATTTCGATGCTTTGGATATTTATCAAAACTTCAGAAAATAGTCCACTCCGAGTTGTAAGCATTGTCTCGATAAAACGGTCCTTTTTTCTCAAACTACCAGCACAGAAAAGGAAGATACGAAACAACCTCGCATCCGGGAAAGCAGAAAAAATTAAGAGCTGAACAGTTTTCAAATGTGTTATGCTGATATGTTGTGAACTTTCAGATTTATTGGATATTGTGGAATTTGTTGGGGCTTTTAGATAGTGTTATCTAAAGGGACTGCAATCGAATTATAAGACTTAAGAGGTTTGGCAAATTGTCAGATGTAGTTTTAGGCGAATTACATTGAGAACATGTTATGTGGTACTTGGACCGGTTGTTTGTTGCTGGTATCGTCCTAGATACCATTTCGAGCCTGTAGCGATTGTAATTTATCTAAAGGGCTCTTACGGGAAGTTAAAATAAATATTTCGTGGTGTTGAGTTTGCTTAGAGGCAAGCGTCCATGTTTTCCAGTGGATTTCATACTTAACATAGTCATTATTGATTTTATTCGATTTATAATTATTCTGTTACCTCTTAATACGAAGAAATAGAGAATACGTGTAAATAGTAGCAACAATTCTATGAGAAGTTATATTGTAGATTGGATTATTTAAATCTAATGGAATATTACTACTTATATAAATCTAACCAACAAACGAGCATCGATTGCAGTCGAAAATAACGACTTGACTAATGACATTCACACAAAGTCGCATATTATCGTATCTGTTAAGTACGAGCTGCTTCGCGGACGTTGCGAGTACTGAAAACACATTTGGATCAACTGAGTCCTAAACGTGATACCAAATCCCCAGGTCTTAAAACAGCTAATTGGGATCTCCGACGATAAACATCTTTGAAATATTTTGTTTGAGGAATGGGGGATCCTAAGTCCGCATCCGATGTCGGACCGGACTCCCTTGCTTTTTGGTCTACGGAACCCTTGTTTGGTATTAGCACCCAACTTCAAAAAATAAAAAGCGAGTATTTAACATCTGCAAAGCGCTTTATTAATTAATAAACGTTACCAAGGAAAAAGTTGACCCTGCTATGGTGCGGTGCTAATTACCTCCAGGAAGACAGGAGCAAAAAAAGATAGAAACCACCTAAACGAGATTGCTTACTTTTCTTTTCTACGGATATGTCTGTCTGTTTGTCAAACGCATTTTTCTCAAAGACGGTTGTTGCAATTGACACCAAATTAAGTGAATCAGTGGGAACTGTCAGCACTCACGCATACTGTGAGTTACATCATTTTAGGTAGAATTTATACATGCAAAAGAGGGGTGTACATTTTTTTCACCAAATATAGTCATGTGGGATATCAAATGAAAGGCCTCGGTCAGTACTTTTCGAAGCCGGTCTTAGATTTGACATTTCTTGGAAATGAGTAGAGTGAGTCGCTCCTTCATGGAACCGTTTTCTGCAGCTACCCAACCGAAAAATTTCAAAAAAAAAATCAAGGGGTTGCCATTATATGGTGCCCAGGCTCGGGAACAACCTCCATGCAGATATATATTCAAATAAAGTTAATAATAGTGTATTACTATAATTTTTAGTAATTAACTATAAAGCTCCCTTAAGTTCATCCAAGAACCACGAAGTAACAATATAAGCTATAACATAAAGTATGATCCTACCAAGTTTGGTGGAAATCGCATTGCTACTAATAAAGTTGTAATAGGTCAAAGGGGTCGCTTCTATGCAAATTCAAAACTTTGAATGTCAGTAACTGACGAAAGTGAATATTCTTACAATATATGCATGCATTATGCGCTACGTACTACTGGGACAAATATCCACTCAAATGTGAAACTTCCAGTTTCCCAGTTTGGCCTTTTAGATCTTCCAGTTGCTCCTACTCGTCAATCCGCCCGCACATTCCTGGGAGTCAGTTAGGTGTTAACACTCATTTCGAGACGTACACGATTACAAGATGTGAGTGACCACTGACCACGATAACAGGACCCCCCGTTCAGAAAATATAAAACCAATGACGAGTTGGTGGAGCATACTGAAATCTGCAGCACCCTCTCACCACTATCGTTACTGTCCAAAGACTCTGTTTCGGCATCACATGCCCAAGCAAGATATTATGGAATTCCACCTTTGCAATCAGATTATCCATCCACCTATCATTAGGGCGACTCTTGCGGGTATCGATGTTGTTAATCTCATACCCTACAGTACGGCAAAAAGGATATGGATTCTCTCTAAAGCCCTTGCAAAAACCAAGAAATTCCGTCCAAAAGCAGGAGAAGTGTTCTCTAATTTGGAAAACTTCAATAAGACTTGCTTCTTCTAATTGCGATAAGAGCTGTTTCTCTCCCTAGGAAACTAATATATATTCAAGTGCGAAAAATAAATATAAAATATCTTTCCAGGACCCTCCTCCCTGGCCTCCATAGGAACAGTCTGCGTCCGGTGGACACTTTCAGGGGCGGGATATACTCGCACTATTTACCAGCAGCTGACTTCAATCAAGTGAGAGTTAACACTAAAACCATCCAAGCACAGCCTTCCGTAACCACCCCTAACCGCCTTCCGCAATAACCACAGTCAACAGCGATCCTGAACATCAAGTATTAAGATATCATCTTCACAATCACTTGAACGGGAACAGGAACGTTATCATTGATGCGGCCACAAACATACTTGGCCCCAGCCGCAAAAGAAGTTGGAAGGGCTGGTTTGACGGTGACTGTAAGCTAGCAACGTAATGAAAGAATGCTGCATACCAAGTAATGTTGCAACCTATCACGAACTCCGGCGTGCGGAGAAGCGACTCCATAGACGGAAAAAGCAAGCGTGGGAGAAGCAAATACTCTGTGAATTTAAAAACTACGGGAAGCAACCACACCAGGCGCGGAAGTTTTACCAACAAGTCAGTAGGATCAAGCCTTATACACCTTGATGCTCATCCTGTCGAGACAAAGATCTGATTTTCGACAGAATGTGCATATTGAAGCGATTAGTTGAGTATTTTGATGAGCTCCTCAACAACCAGAACATCCGAAGAATTTTCGGCCCCCTACATGAGGATGGATGATTCCGCAGCATTTTTAACGAAGAAATTAATGAGCGATACCACGACCGTCTAGTTCTGGATAAAATCCGGCTCAATAGGTTGTGGTGGGTGGGTCATTTAATCCATATGGATGAGGATGATCCAGCCCGAAAAGTCTATAAGGGAAATATCTATGGTAGGAAAAGAAGACGGTGCAGATCCTGAAGCGATGGCGAAGGCCAGGACGCGAGATAGCTTTTAGGAATATTGAATTGATGGACCTCGACGCAAAACCGGGATGGCTGGGTTCCTTAGTAAGGCTGGTCTAGACCCTTGCTGCGCCGTTGATGAAGGCTCACCACCTGCATCAAGTCACGGGTCAGATGCGTGCAACTGTGTACAAAATTATGGCAAGTGTGCACGGCACTCTAGTCCATAGGGAGCCATGGCACCAGACTTGACAAAAACTATAAGGAGAAACCCTCTGTGAACCATTTTTTAAGGACCTGACAGCTACCTATAGCTTCTGGGTGGACGCGCTGCTATCCTTCGTGAATTCTAAGGGCTGGCTCTGAAGATCTAAGCCGGCTGGACTTTGCTCCCCTTACTCTTATCTAAGCAGCTATGGTTTCAGGGGCTTGTGTTGTAGAAACAGCACAATATAGCACCAATTACGAGTAGGTGGCTCTGAGGGGAAAACTATATATACCTCTCTCTTCTCCTTAATTTTGACAATCACATCCCCATAACCTTCCCCTTTTTGTCTACCACAAAAACTTCCGAATGGTGTGAAAAGATTTAAATTGAATTGAAATCACAGAAAGAACCGAGAATGAAGCAATGGGAACTGAAGAAAAACAGTGATTGCCACTTGTTTCCGCAGTTCATCCAAACGGTCAAACGTGGTCACCTTACCTTCCTGGAAAGAAAGCAAAACTGAACATAATTGAAATAATAGAATCGACATTCACGAAATGCCTCTTAAGAAAGCCGCGATGGGAAATAATTAGAAGGTAAATCTCTAAGATTCAAATTATTGTGATCCCAATTCCAGAGCAAGTACAAGAACCGTCTTTGACGGAGTTCCATGTTCTTCTGATAAGTCCCAAAATCGGGTGGGGAATTAAAAACAGAAGGTTCCCTTCCGAGATCTTTCATCATCAATAACGGTTTCATCCCTCCTAAACGGGTTGTTGTTGGTAGCCCAACAACAACCTATTTCAGTTTACAAAATCTGGGCCCCTCTAAACGCCAAAAGGTCAAAGGCAATGATCTTGTCAGTCCTCATGTATTTTCTTTGAGAGCTTGGGTTCGTAGCAAGAAAAATTACGACCTCCTTGCGGCATTCGAGAGAAAAGGGAGGTGGTAGATTCCATACCCCATATAACGACGAAATTTGTGAGCGATTGCAAGTCGATCTGGTTGTGGATAAAATCCAGATCAATAGGTGGCGGTGAATGGGTCAATTAATTCTTATGGGTGAGGATAAATGAGGATGGGGAAACCTCGGAACTCCAAAAAAGCATTATCTATGATGGAGAAAGAAGACGTGGAGCAATAGTGTGTGCGAAGACGCCAGATAACTTTTAGGGGCGTTGAATTGGTGGACCTCGATTCAAAACAGCCTAGAGTTCCTTAATAAGGCAGATGTTGACCGGATACTGATTGTTGCACCATTGATGATGACGTGCGTTTAGGATTGTTGTTTCCATAGTGACAGGTTCCTCTTTGCCCCAAAATAAACTTGATTATGTTGTCAATGGATAAGCCGTCATACACAATGCAGAAAACTCTGGTGAAGTATAGACATCATGGAAATTAAGAATTGAAGTAAATCGCTAGAAACCAGCAACGCTGTAGCCTATAAGTGATTTACTCGCTATAGTTCGCATAGGGGATCCCAAAGGCTATACATATATGTATGTGCAGAAAAGTACTTAAAGATCTAAAATTAATAAAACTGCTTTTTTTGGTCGCATAATATTACGAAAGTCTATGGATATACTTTTCGACGGAGAATTAAAAAAAATAGAGTATTTATCCTGTGTTGAATTTTTTTCTTTCCTGTACAAGTTTCTGGCTTGAATACGCGATAATTGGAAATTCCATTGAATTCAATTCCTAAGTGGATACCAGAGGCTTAAAATGGACACGGTTTATAACGATATCTTCTTTAGTAAGATTTTTTATTTTACTTTCATTCCGTTAATTGGAATCGGCAACGAGCCACTGCATTTGAAAGAATATCTAGGGTGAGTGGATGATTTCGGGCTTATAAGAAGAATGTCGAGGCCAAGTGGCTTGCTCTTAAGATTTTCTCAAGCTCCTTCCAAGAACCGAAAACTCCATCTTATTCCGCCAATTCATTAAGGACCTTCCGTGTATTTAATAGATCACTGTAATTGAGATTTTCACAGCATCGCCATAAATGTGCAGATATATACATATATAGATCTGCGTCTATCTTAATAGAATGGAACACGAACTGGGTTTTCCAATGATGGAGTGGAGGTAGTTAAATGGTTTTAGCTCGACGTTCTAATTAATTTGACCCCATTCTCTGACAGAGCTCCAATTACTATCTGAATTTCAACGTTTCCGTTCTTTGGAATATTTCCAGGTGTGAAAATATAATGACCTGCCCGATGAGACCAATTGGTTCGGGGAATGAGCATTGCCCTTACGACTGGTTAGCGGTTTATGACGGACGGGACGAGCATTCCCCGCTTATCGGAAAATTTTGCGGAATGGGAAAATTCCCCTTTAGCATAATCGGTGAGTAGATACCAACATTGAAAATTATTGTCCAAATTTGAGTAAATAGAATGTAATATAAATTATTTGAAAGCATGATTTTAATTTAGTATTTTCTGATTAATCAATAACAATCGATCCCCTAGTGATAAGCTCACCAATTTGCTTAACCATTAAAAAATAAACCCCTTTCATATTCCACTTGATTCTTAAGATCAAAGATAATAAAAGTTAATTAAGTGAAGTGAGATGGTATTGTTTTTCTGTTTTAAACTATCCTTCCTAAATAAAATAGCTTTATCTCATTTCATAGACGAGGTGAAGGGCCCTTAATTCATTTTTTTTAATTTATTATTCAATTTTCCGTGAGTTTGTCCTGATGTAAAATATTTTACTTGTAAATCATTTTTTGTCAATTACTTTACTTGTAAATTGGTGGATGGTTTCCGCGGGAATGAATAGATTATACCCCCCAAAATTCAGGCACAAACTGCTGAATATTCATGTAGTGATAAGAAACAATCTTTTTGGAGGATGTATTTTGATGGTTCCGTTCATATATAACTCGTAGTGTATATACATTGAATATACCCAATATTCAATTCTTTTGTATTAGGAAGAAGTAATTTGGCACAAAAGAGACAAATTTTACCTACTCTAACTTTGTTAATAATCGTAGCATTCCACCAAACTTTCCATAATACTGCTTCAAATTGAAACTGATATCAGCGCGGATCTAGGAGATGTTTGCCGTGAATTTTCGAAATATAATAATATACTATTATATTATTATTTATTAATTTTATGTGAGTAGATAGATAACATGTTCTTGCACCACCACCATTTTTCCAGAAGTTTCGATTGTCTTTTGAGAACGAATCCTTGAAGTATTTCCTTTGAGCCCTTTCGGACCCCAGCACTCCTCCCCTTTGCAACCAATGTCAAAACTAATCACAAGCTCGGATAGCGCTAATCGAAACCTTTGATTTGATACACATGGCTACATTAAGGGAAAACAAATTTGCCCCCCTTCTATCTCTCCACAAAATGGTATTAACTTGCGCTACCTAACCTAGATGTCAAGAAAAGAAACTGTCCAATTCGTCTTAACTCTGGTGGCCTACCATAAGATCTTTCTTGCCCCATCTCTTCAATTATAACTGCTTTCTCTCGTCAGTGTCTTCCTCTTGTGGAGAAACCCAAGAGATACGTTTTACCAACTCTAGACCACACTTTTTCTGGACAGGACTAATCGAATTACAGCCCAAGTTGCAAGAATTACAGCCTTTAGCATCTCCGTGTATGGTCCGGCCCTTATACCAAACGTTTTCAGAGTATTATGTACATCTTTCGGGACTTATCCTGTCGGTTAAATTTCAGCTGAGACTATTTGGATCTTCGTTCATATCATTCATCAGTTAGTGATATTTCTTATTGTTTTTCTATAGTGCTCGGGTCGAACGGTATGGCAAGATTGATTATGAAGCACGCTCATTCTTTCTTGAAAGCATATCAACATGTTTGGTTTGTCTTAATAATGTGATCCTGCAATAGCTCAACGGGGTCATTCTCCAAAATTCTCTGCTGAGTACACCTACATTGTGGGCTCTCTATTTTTCTGGGAGCTGGCCAACATAGCAAAGACAATGATATTGCGGTGGAGCAGCAAGGATATATTTTAGACCGAAGTCAGGATTCTGCCTCTTGGATAGGGAAAAAGTAATTGCATAAAGTTACTCACAGTTTAGTTATTAATCTGCTAGGCCTGATTAGGTTATTTCGAAAAACGTGACATCCTTAATAATTCTGATCGAGAAATCCGCTTTAGTTGCGCATCTAGACAGTTTTTTTTGTTTTCCGTCCTTTTTGACGGAAGCATAGCCTCTTTCAAGGTTGCATAGCAATCTGAAAAATTTGCAGATTTTCACGGTTCCGGCATCTACATGCTTTTGGTTTTTTTTTTCTTTTCAAGGAAACCTTAAACAGGTCGGAATATTAGAAGCTCGTCACTTCAAACATATATATTTTGTGTTTTTCTGTTCGAAAACTAAAATTTCAGATATACAGTTGCGGTCAAAAAGATAGTAGTGCTACTACGGCATATAGTTTAATTAATATGTTTAATTTTTTCTGTTGTCTTGTTTGTTCTACTATCTTCTCAAGATACTGATATATATAGATAGAATGTAATAAAAAATGCACCGTTGTAACTGATTACGTTAGCACTTGTTCCTGTAATTGTATTCAGTTTCAAAAGTGTTCGCTATTGGGTCGGTCAAAATGATAGTAGTGACAGTGGTGAAGTTAAAAAATAAATCTAAATTATTTATTTGTATAACAAATTTGCAAAAAAGTAAGTACTGCATTTTTTATGGATTTCTATATCATCTTGTGAAAACCTGATTGAAAATTTATCAGCAATGTCGCGAGGCAAAAATTGCATGGCTGATTAACGCAGCCTTATTAAAAAATAAATTTCGAGAAGGAAAACTTACCAAAAAGTTCAAGATATTATTGGTTGTTTACCGACGATGGTTCGTAATGCATTAAGTATCAATGAAAACCTGAAACATGTTGACGTTGTCCCGCAATCATTTCTCATGTAATTGAACGAAGGGTTAGAAACTCGAGAAAGGATACTTCCGCCCTTGAAACTAAAATAAAAAGTGCACTGGAAGTGAAGGTAAACTTAGAAAATATTCGTAGACATTTGCGGGAGCACGATCTAGCAACTCATAGCCCAAAAAAATGCCCTCACTAACAAAAAAATATGTGACACAAAAGCCTAAAGTTCGCGAAAGAGCACTTGGATTGCCAACCGAGAAATGGAGAAATATTTGATGGACAGATGATTCCAAAATTGTGCTTTATAGTTGAAGGTGTCCGGATAACTGAGTGGTTAGAGCGCAAGGCTGTACGAAAAGTCACGGTTCAAATCTCACTGGCGACAGTGGGATTTGTATCGTGATTTGACGTCGGATACCAATCGACCCAGCTATGAATGAGTACCTGAGTCAAATCAAGGTAATAATCTCGGGCGAGCGCAATAAGCGCAAAATAAGGTACTGTAATCCTGTAGTGTACTGTTATGGTCTTGAATGAAGTGCTCTTACACACTTCAAGGCCCTGATCCAATATGGATTGTTCCACCATTATTATAGTTGAAGAGGATCTCACAAATACGTCAGAAGACCAACTAAATCCGAGTAAAACCCAAAATATACAGCCAAAACTATTAAACATGGCAGATTCAGTATTATGGTTTGGGCATGTTTTTCATTTTATGGAGTATATACTGACTGATGGAAGAAACCATGCTATCATGCGCCCGCGAAGAAATGCCGCTGTTTTGGGTCTTCCAACAGGCCAATGACCCAAATATACAAGCAAGTTGGCGCGCCAGTAGCTTCAGGAAAATAGGGTTAAAGTCAGGCCTCAATCGAATAGAAACTTTGTGATGTGATCTGAAGGAGGTAGTTGCTCATTTTAACCCAACAAATAACAATCAGCTCTGGGAAACTGTAGAATAGAAATCAATACCTAAGAAACGATGTGAAGATCTTGTTGATTCAATGAATCGGCGGTGTGTTTCAATAATAGGAAAGGATACGCTGTTCAGTAACATTATTTTACCACTAAATCCTTTGAAATGAATCATTGTTTTAAGTATTTTTTTGACCGCCCATGTATAAAAGTTCGTACGAAATGCAATTTCAATAACATTATAAGGAATTATTCTTTGAGGTTCCCTTTTATAATTTTATTGTTAACAGTCGCACTTTGCTAAAATAATAAACAACATTGCTTACGTGATCAGAAAAATTCCTACTTTTCCATTATTTTTTTCCCACAGCGTGCGCACTACTATTATTTTGACCGTAGCTGTATGTATGCACATATTGAAGACATAAATATTATGCAGATACTAAACAAACATACCTATCGAAATTGATAACACGCATCTGAATATTTCCACTTTACTGCATGCATCAAAGCATACATACCATGTGTACATATATAAGCACAAAAGTTTATTACCCCTTGTACTAACGTAGGTAAACTTATATCCCTCTGGATGGAATACGCGGGGGTCTCAACAGACACTACCTCGCAGCTTCACCCTGAGAAGCCACCTGACCGAAACTCGCTACACCGTTTGCTCTATTTTTGTTTAATTGAAGGCTCGACAACGGTATGGCTTGCATTTCAAAAAGCGCCAGGTTTGCACCTAGACTGGTTTCAGCTAACACAACTGAACACAATTCTGCCATTTTTTCCATCTAAAGGAACATACGGACTACATATTCATACCAAAATTCGTGACAATCGGTCAATTGGTCGTTTCGGAGTAAGTCGGGTGTGGCAGACAGATAGCTAGACAAACAGACCGACAGACAGTCCTTTTCTTCAGCCTTTAGCTCGTTTACAAGCGTCGTGATCGGTTTCGCCATTTGGCTCTATCGAATGCCTGATCTGGGTGCAATCTCAAGGCTTTTAAATCCCCATCCATCGTACCAAGCCACCGTTGTTTAGGCCTGCCTTTAGCTCGTTTACCATCGACTTCGATGTTCAGATCAATCTTGGCAAGTAGATTCTCGTTAGCACGAATTGCATGACCATACCATCGAAGACGCCTCTCTCGCAACTTTTCCACGATCGGTGCAACCTCATAACCATCGCGGATATCTTCATTTCGGATGTGAGCAAAACGTGTGACGCCACTAGTTCAACGTAACATCTTCGTCTCCATTACCGCAAGACGTCGTTCATTGTTTTTTATAAATAGCCAACACTCAGAACCATAGAGAGAGACAGGACGGACGACATAGCTGAAATTTCTAGATTTAAAGCGTTCGTTGATACGTCGATCACAAAGAACATCAGTTGTGGAAAGCCACTACATCCAGGTTGCATTAATGAGTGAAGCAATTTCATAATGTAGTTCTCCATTGGCTGATAGCGTTGACCTGAGGTATCTAAATCGCTCAGTTCTGGGCAGATCACTGCCGCTGTCAGTGATTGTGCCTGTTTCATGGGGATCGGTCGTAAAAAATTCAGTTTTGTTTAGATTTAATCTGAAACCGTGTTGCTCGAGGCGATCATTCCATTTTTGGACAAGTCGCTTAAGCTCATTTTTGCTATTAGATACTAGGAAAACATCATCTGCATAAAGCAGTGTGTAGGGCGCAAGGACGATGGATATCCCGTCTGACGGTGTCCATAACAAGAACAAAGAGGAGTGATGAGAGGGTGCTTCCTTGATGAACACCAACAGAGACACGAAGCGGTTTTGATACACCCGCCATACTTCGAACTTTACTATTCGGATCGTGGTAGAGTAATTGAACCCACGGCACGAGTTCTTCTGGCACTAAGTGTTGTCGTAAAGCATACCAGATGAGTTCGTGTGGCACACGATCAAACGTTTTCCTAGATCCAGAAATGCATTGTAAAGAGGACGATGCTTCTCACGGTGTTTCTCCATGAGTAACCGCGCAGTGTGTATTGCGTCAGTAGTTTCGCAGTTTTTGACAAGTCCGGCTTGATTCATGGTTATTTCACCGATTTTGCGAATACAGTTGTCAAGAATGCGTTCAAATATCTTCATGGTGTGAGAAAGTAACCGAATCGGACGGTAATTTGAACATTCTACTGGCCAACCTTTCTTTTTCCATATTGGAACAGTTGTACTTTCTTGCCAGCCAGATGGTGTTCTTCCTTCCTGAATGATTCGATTAAAGAATTCACTGAGCCACAGTGCAAGATGCAATGTCGTCAGGCTCGGTGGCTTCCCCGATTTCATGGTTTTACGTTAGCACCTGTCTGGACGACTTAATCCCACGGTCCCCTTAAGACACGGATTGATTTTGTGACCACAATCAGAGCCCCGTTGAGACAAGCAACAACGGTACCAGTCTATACCAAGTGCATGGCTTAGCATTCATACTGGTGGATGGAAGACATACCTAAATCTCTACCGAACTAAGGAGTACGGCACCCGTGTTGAAACGCAACACCACGCCGAGGTCCGAAGGTCTCTTCTCACTTGAGCATAACCACAGCCCCCATGAAACTCCCACTAGGGGGCCTACCGCAAATAACCGAGCTGTACTCACATACAACGGTAGTTCATCCGAAGTATGAGAGTCCAGGAGCAATCCCGGTTCGCATGGTAGGAGTATACCGCTGGTAAGGTTTCGTGGCCAATTACCACTCCAGATGAGTCCCCGTGCAGGCTCGGGTCTGATCGCCCTAATTAGGCCTTTGGAGCATTCGGCTTCTGCATCTCGGCCGGCAAACGAAAGTGAGTACAGCGTCTCTCGCTGCCACCACTATGGAAGTTCTCTTCGGCCATTTGGTTTTGGTTTGCCGCCCCCGTCTTCCTCACCGCCACCTCTGAGCACCAATTGCGCTGACATGTGGAACTGCTCCAAATGTCGGCAATGATTGTGGAAGTGGAGGATGAGCAAATTCTTCAGTTGAAATCTGTTCGAAGTATTCTCGCAAAATCAATTATACGCTCGCCAATCTCATTGCGCGCTCCAAACCCCTTTCCCCCATGACACCTGTTACCGTCTGCCTTTTCACCCACATGACCATTAAGATCGCCGGCGATGATAATTTAGTCGTCAGCAGGCACGTGACAAGTCTTTTCAAGTTGCCAGAAGGCATCTTTCTCGGCATCAGGTCGGCCTGTCTGTGGTGCATACGCGGTGAAGAAGTGAATAGTGCGATCAGCTGATATAATGGTGAGCTTCATCAGCCGATCATCAAATCGTTCGACTTCTTTAATGGCATCACGGAAACCCTCTGAGATGGCAATGCCAACACCATATTGAGTGTGTGGGTTACCGAAATAGAGAAGTTTATAGCCATTTTTACCGCGTTCGCGGTCAATGTCGCAGCTTTTGGTGCCAGACCATCGGGTTTCTTGCAGAGCGCAGATGTCAATGCACCTTTTCCGAAAGGCTCTTGCGAGTTCCTCGGTCTTTCCAGTTAGGGTACCAACATTTAGCGTACAGACACGTATTTGCTTTGTTCGTTGTGTGCGGACTAACTTGCTTACGTCCTGACGCCGTCCATGCGTCAAGAACCCTTGCCCATTTCTCGACAGGACCGGGGCCCGTCCAGCCGCGTCGACTGAGGTGGACGCCCTAGCATTTCTCCGAGGCTTGTGACTCAATCCGATCATCATGTTTGTAACGACATTGTGTGCATTTGCTTGGTTGGCCTGTAGCGCGACCTACCACCGAGAGAGATCAGGTAGGATTTAGCATAGTAGATTAACTCCAACTATACTCTATTTATCCTTTCGCTTGATACGTTGCCTCAAACCCTCTTCCTTTACCTGGGCTTCGGACCGGCATATTATGTTAATAACTTGGCGGAGTTTAGACAGACAGACAGTAATTGCATCGATTTTAATAATAAGGTGGTGTTTCACACAAAGCCTAAAAAAATCTCAGAAGAAAAGTCCGAACTTACCTTCGAGCCTGCATTATTCAATATTCAGCGATTTGCTTCAACTGCCGTAAGTTTCAAAGTATTTCTAACTTGGAACCAATATTTGCTCTTCCGATGGTGATTGACAGGAAGGCTCATCAGAGTACTTGTTTGAGGATTGTATATACCATAAGTATATACTTTTAGATGTTGCTACCCACTAAAGCAATAGGCACCCTTTAAACTTCCAATATTTTGCATAACCCATGTAAGATACATAAACATCAGCGAACTCTAAAGTTTAGTTTGCGTTCATCTGTTAGCCCTATCACCCCAAAACCCGATGCAAAGTTACGTAGAAAGCTTCCCATTTGCAGCAACTAAACCCAACTTTGTTAAATTTCCTGCAAATTACAATTTAGAAGGGATTTGTTGAAATGCAAATTAGACTGAAATTTAGACACATTTGCCTTTACCTTAACTGATTAAAATGTTTTGTTTGTTTGCTTGTTTATCTGCTCGTTACAGGTACCTCACAGTATATGTATGTGGAGTTTGTGTCGTCGCCGGCGGGGCCTCTGCTAAATACAGGATTTCATTTCAATGTTGGCAATTGGCCAGGTCATGTAGAGGCGCCGGGTGTTAAGCAGGGTGTTTGCAATTGGCTTTTGAGCTCCGATGCTCTGAGGGAGTCGAGCTCTTCGGAAGGGATATTTTTGAGCATAGCGCACTGGTATCCACCGAATACATCCTGTAGCTATCACGTGAAAGGACGAGATGGAGAAATTGTTAGACTTTATTTTCCAAGGTAAGTTTAACTGACATGTTTTCGATTTCAATTTTACTTTTATTGATTGATCCAATGCTGCTGAACGATATTTTAGATTCTTATTCGGGGATGTGCTTGTATTTGTAAACGGTCAACATTGATAGGAATAAAATGATTAATTTTTCGCCCCACAAGTAGAACTTCGGTTCTGAAAATTATAGTGGTGCAGAATACGAGCTTTTTCACTAACACATTTTTAGTTAAATTTGTTTTGCTAAATCTATTTATTATATGACAAATCTGTTCTGAAATATTACGATTTTGTTGTCTTTCTTCTATTTTTTTGATTTTTAATAAAAGTTAAATGCGGAGATTACTTTAATGGGATACATTAAAATATAAATTCGAAAAAAACCCTCTTCATATTGTCTGGGCTAAACGCTTCAGGCGCATTTGCTGTCGGTTATGTTAATAAAGCTCACATAGTGTCAATCATAGTGAATTGCATATGTTGAATTACAAATACAATAAAGAATCATGTATATTAGGGATGCGATGGAAGTTTAATTTTTGAAATTGCACACATGAGCCTGTGTAGGCTGTCGAGGCATTTCATGTAATTCGTGGGACGTATAAAGCAATTGTATTAAAATATGGGATGATAGTTAATTGTTTGCTCATGACTGATTTAGGTGACATCGTAGAATGTTCAATACTTCATTTCCCATTATTATAAATCCATAGTGAAACTTTTCATAGCCATGCAATCGCTATTCATGAGCTCCGCCTATCAATTACTATGGGCATATGATGGAAGCCCAGGGCTTTAATAGACATCTATTGTGATCTTAATATCAATATGGTACATATACGAACGCTTGATGAACGAAATAAATATAAAAACCCCTATCAAATCAAATTCTGAGGTTTCGTTTCTTAAAAAGCTTCCCCATTCAGAGCATGAATATTTTTTCCATTGGGAATGAATCCGTTTTAAAACCAGGGGAGCAAATTACTTCTCTTCAAGATTTAGGAAGAAAATATGTACGTCAACAAAATAATTTAAAAGATAATTATAATGCACCTTTGCTGAATGATAAAATGAAATAACAATAAACAGCGCTGGTAAACTGAAGCAAATTAAGAAAAGAAAATATAACCGTTGATAATTTCTCCTACCTAGGTTTGAAAATCACAACGGCAAATAGTTACGACGATGAAATCCGCGCACGGTTGTTGGCAACAAACAAAGTCTAGTTCAGCTTACAGAAACTGTTCCGGAACGTCTCAAAACAGTGTCAAAGCGCTTACTGTATAAGACAATGATAGTGCCAGTTGTCACGTATTCATTGGAGACTTAGGCTACATGAGAATGGCCTTGGACTTGGATTCCATAAACTATATAACGACGAAATTTATGAGCGATACTACCACCGTTTATATGTTGAACCCTTGGTGCGGTATAACGCATCAACCACACCTACGTGCCATTGTTCGCGGTTACCTGTAATGGAAGTCAAATCCCCACCACTTCTTGAGACGCTCGCACTCCTTCCCCACTGTTCTGTGCCCAGCACCCTTTGGCGACCCCCTTACCGAACGAGTTTTTGGTTTAAGATAGTATCAGGCCAGCATACTCCGATGTGTTCATGAAGGCTTGGTGTTTTTGAGTAACAGTCGAGTTCACTTTCCATGTGCTATTCCCGAATAGCAACAAAGAAATACTACTAGCACAAAATGGGCAATATCCAGTTCAATGGCACCGTAGACATATATAAATTGATCGACGCCTTGGATGCTCTACCCATTAATGCAGATAGGATTGACTTTGTGGGTGTTTATCTTCAGACCAACTCTGCTTGCCTTTCTTTCCAAATCCATTGATTGAGCAAATAGATGTCATCAGCGTAGCCGAGGTGTTTGTGAAAAGTTGCCATAGGCCATTGAATTCCTCCAAGTCGTCCGGACAAGGCACCATGGAGAACGTCATCGATAAAAAGAAGAAATAATATCAATGACAAGATGCAAATCTGACGGACGTATATTACGCTGAACGCCTCGGGATTTCGCTCAGTATCGGAGTTCGTGCGCGTCATGTCCTCCATCACTTTTCTTCTTTTGCTTTAACCTTTGTAACGTTCACGAGCGGGGTCGGCTCGTCGTGATCGTTTTCGCCATTTGGTTCTATCAAATGTCCGATCTGGATGCAATCGCGAGCCTTTTAAATCCCCACCATTATTTTGGTCGATCTTTTGGTCGCTTACTTAGACCATTCTTGGAAAGTGAATTCTCGCTGTCGCGAATTACGTGGCTATACAATGGAAGACCCCACTCTCGCAGTTTTCCCACGATCGGTCCAACCCCATATCGATCCCGGATATCCTCATTTAGAATGTGATCAAGATTCAAGATTTATGACGTACGTTGATACGTCGATCACAAAGAACACCATTTGTGGAGCGTCACAGATTGCGTTAATGCGTGAAGTAATTTCATAACGCAGTTCTCCATTGGCTGATAGCATTGACCCGAGATATATAAATCGGTCAGTTCTGGCAGGTCATTGGCACTGACAGTGGTAGTGCCTGTTGCATCGGGATCGATCGTCAAAAATTCAGTTTTATTCAGATTCAATTTGAGCCCGTATTGCATGAGGCAATCATTCTATTTTTGAACAAGTTACTGGAGAAATTTTTGTTATTAGACGCTAGGAAAACATCATCTGCAGAAAGCGGTGTATAGAACGCTGGACGTTGGATGTTCCGTATGACAGTGTCTACAATAAGAACAAAGAGGAGTGGTGAGAGGGCGCTTCCTTGATGAACACCAACAGAGACGCGAAGCGGTTTTGATACACCCGCTACACTTCGAAATTTACTTTTCGGATCGTAGCACCAAGTGTTGTGCGTGTCGTCATTCCAAAGTTAAGTATAATAATAATAATCGTTGGCGCAACAATCCATATTGGATCAGGGCCTTGAAGTGTGTTAGAGCACTTCATTCAAGACCGTAACGGTACACTAGGAGGCAATGTGGTCAGCATTGCGCTCGCCCGAGATTATTACCCTGATTTGACTCAGGTACTCATTCACAGCTGAGTCGACTGGTATCCGACGTCAAGTCACGATGCAAATTCCACTGCCACCAGTGAGATTTGAACCGCGACCTTCCGTATGACAGCCTAATGCTCTAACCACTGAGCTATCCGGACACTAGTTAAGTATCTCGGTTGATATTCCGCTTACCTGCCTTGGTGACCGGAGTGTTCAGGGCTCGCTTTGTGGATCGTGTCTTTAATTTGGTTCCACGATTCTTCCACATTCGTAACGGTTGGTAATCGCGTAAGTTAAATCATTTCTGCTTTCTTTTCACGAAATCGCCACCATTTAATGCGTGGCGCCACGCTGTTTTATCAGCGGCTTGATTGGCTTGATTCAGGACGGCAATTAATGGCCGATGTTGAGGTGCAACGGTCTCATAGAGAACAGCTTTGCAATCGTCGGTGTCGGTGTCTAATGAGAATACACTCGATTTGCATTTTACCGTTCCCACTATACAATGTAGGAATATGAGACAACCATTTGATGAACCATGTATTCATAAGTACAAAGTCATGGGTTTGCGCAAAATCCATTATACGCTCGCCACTCTCATTGCGTGCTCCAAACCTGTTTCCGTCATGGCACCTGTTACCGCCTGCCTTTTCAGCCACATGACCATTAAGGTTGCTGGCAATGATGACGTGGTCATCAGTATGAACGTTGCAGGTTTTTGCATCGAGAAGTTGCCAAAAGACATCTTCCTCGACATCAGGTCGACCTATCTGTGGTGCGCATGCAGTGAAGATGTGAATAGTGCGATCAGCTGATATAATGACAATGCCAACACCTTAAGTACATTGTTTCCAACCCTCCTCCTTTACCTGGGCTTGGGATCAGCATGCTATGTTAATAAATAGCATGGCAGAGTTCAAGTCCGCCATCACTTGCATCGGTCAATAGAGCTTTCAACCCCTCCTGTTCATCGATGCGCTTCCACGATTCCACACTAAGCCAGATTTTGCGACGCCCCTTCGGGACGAGGACAATCACTTTTTTAACACCCGAGAAAAAGGTATTTTTGATGGCAGCCCGATGGTCATCGATTTTCTCAGGCGGGTTACTCAGTATATCTGCTGTCCGATCAACAAGATAGCTCTCCTAATGTCGAGCGGCATTTGGATCATACATACGGTCGATGTTGAACTTAGGGGGCCGTGGCTCCCCAGCACCGTGAGAAGTGATGGATGCAACACGTAAGCAAACGTAGGAAACCATCAGATGGCGACCCCTTTTGAGGTTGTTGTTAGCACTTCTCTCTCCAACAATTATGAGGCTGTAGAAGCTGCTGAAATCCTCAAACTCCCGCCATTATCGTTACGGTAACCGAGACCGTGTTTTCGATCATACGCCCGAGCGAGGTGTTGTCAGAGTCCACCTTGGCATTCAGATAACCCATCACGATCACAATGTCACCTTTAGTAACCCTCCCCCCCCTTATTAAAAGGTATCCTTCTCCATTACGTGGGAAGTCTTCTTTTGTGCATAACAGTGTATAACTGCCATGCTCTTTAAACTGGACCCGAATTTTGCAGTTGGAAGTCTATCAGAACCCGGCGTCCAGGTCAAGAGAGCGCGCCTTGTGGTAGCCGTCAGAAGCTACCCGACACCGGAGTCACGTCTGGTACCACTTCGCTTTCCACAGTAAAAAAGCACATTGCCGCAAGAGGGAGAGGAGTACTCTCCAGAGTCCCACCATCTTTCTTCGCTTAGGCCCAGAATGTCCAGTTTATAACGCTGGAATTTCCGATTGGAATAAGGTTTTGTTTTATACGAAACCTCAAAAATTATATATCAACATTGAACGTCAGAACAGATAAGAACCGTGTGAGCCCGCTTTTTTGTCGCAGAAATTTTTTTTAGTGCTGATAAAGTGGCATATATTTCAGCTTTGCATATGGTCAACGTTTTTCTGAGAGAATGGACCAGCTTCATACCCGGGGTTTCCAAGAACTCCTCCGGACGTACTTTGTTTCCCATCACTAATCCGTCGATGAAGATTGTTAAATCTTCAATTCCAGAAGACTTTTAGCCATTTATTGATAAAACTTTTCTTTTTGTGATTACGATAGATTATGTCTTCTCAAAGATAAAACTGAAAATCATGCAATCAGCGGGTATCAGAGACACCTCACGTTTGCACATGGATTTGCAGATCGACCCGTAACCAAAAGATCGGTCATCTTTCCACGCGTCAATAGTATTAAACGCATATTTGCCGTTAACTACTTTTTTTAGCTACGAATCTCTTGGTTGGCATAGTTCTCATCATACCAGTAATACTGAAGTAATTAAACCTTTTGATTTGTAGCAGCAGCTCATCAAAAGGGTTTTATTACGTATGCGCACCGTGAACTTGTGGTAATGAAAGCTTCCAAGTTTAACCTAGCACAGTCCTACAACATCAAAACGATCTACACAATTTCTGATGTTGGTCCTAGATATAATGCTTTACGTGAGCTTGGAACCGAAATACTTTTCTAAATTCTTAATTATTTATATCAATTAAATTTTCACCCCGATGATTATTAGGGACATCACCTTCTCAATTTTTTCCGCAAAAGTCAGGAGAGCTAGATGGGTCAGTGTCTAGAGTGCTAGGGTATTGCAGTGGAAGCTATCATGTTTCCAATCGTTTTACTAGAAAAGAAGATAGGCTGACCGGCCGGAAACTTTTTGCAACCATGCCTGGCTTCAGAATAAATACCACTTTCATGTCCTTCAAGTAATTATAATATAAACGTGGGCCAATAATGCTGTATATAGTAAGCATATTCCGAATGTGGAGACTCAAGGCGTCTATAGTATCTCCACCTCAAATTAACGGTACTCTAGATGAAATAAATGATTTTTTTAATCATATTCACGCGCTTGAAATTAAATTTTTTAAATCAAAATGTAGTCACCTTTTCTACATAGTTTTTTTTAGATTGCGTAATAGTTTGATCCTGTTAATTTGATTCGGGAAGTCGTGAATTTAATTTGGAAAGAATTTCCCATGAAAAATCATTAATTTGATTTAGAAAACTGTCATCTGAGAAGGGCAAACATGATTATATCGATGCATCAACGCAAGAAAAGATGTTTACTTTGATATTTCGGAAGTATTTGATTCCGTTAGTTACTTCTTACTTGTTTCTAAACTTCAATCATTCAGTTCACCCTTGTCTGCCCTCTCCTGCTTTAAGTCTCTATGTAAGAAGGTAGGTAAGCTGTCTTTAGATGGCAGCAATTCGACAACCTTCTTTTCCCTCTGCAGGACCCTGCAGGATTTGTACATTTATATATGCTTAAACCTTTTCTCTGTTTTTGATATGTCTGTAAAAATAAATAGGCTTCAATTAAATCTCATGAACTGTTTTAATAAGTTTGCACGTAATATGAGCAAATTCGACGTTGGCACCCTCTTGCAACGATCTCAGTATAACGCCAGATAGCAAACTTCAAATTAATCTACATTACATATACGTCATCAGTTTACCCCTTTTGGATGTCTTCTATACAAAACTAAATTTTCCTACGGAGTGTTGAAGCTGATACGATACCTAATCGGTTACGCTTTGGTTACGAACCCTATGTATGATAATATTTTATTTAGCTTTTTTGTTTCTGAGAAAGGTGTGTGTGACAGGCAGACAGATAGATCAACTGCAGCTTCTAGCGTCTAGCGTACTACGAATATTTCGTAGAAGGAAAGATGTAGAAACTCCACGCATAACACCAAGAGGAGAAGGAAACGGAAGGAACGAACTAAAACACGAAAAATGTCTCTATTCTCCCCATTGAAACAAACTGCTTGGTTTATATGTACCTATGCAAAGTATTTTTGCATAACTTGGAGGACGTATCATCCCTAAATCAAGATCCTTCTGCAGGCGCTTTTCCAATTGTTTGAAGTAATAATTTCACAGTTGGGCTTTCTTTTTCCCGTCCATGAGGGTTAGAGTTGCCTTTGCTCCGTGGATCACCGAACACTGGTATATTATATCATGCTCATTTATCTGTATCGAAGAATCGCTGGAGAGCGCTATGGACCTCGATCTGTCACCTTAGCCTTGTTTCCTGGGCTAAGAAAGGGGTCCCCTTTCTGATACGGTGTCCAATGATATCGATTCAATATTTCGTATTGAGTAAAACAGTTGCCAGTGGCTCCATGACATAGCCCTTCGCATTTAAGCATATTATCGATTGGAAGTTAGCAACGACAACTACGGTGACTGCCTTTCGAACAGTAGCTGCATGGACACTACCAATTTGTGATATAGTTGCTAGTGCTTTGATTTTATCCAGCCAACTTATTGGATGCTTTTGAGGAGATAGACGAGACATGTGACCCTCGGACCCTTACCACCTTGACCGATAGCCTTCACTAATGCTGTTGCCATTGGTATTGGTGTTTAAATCACTTCTGTAGTGCAGAAAATAGGTGAAACTTTTTGCATTCCAAACAGCGGGTTTTAGTTGTACATTTCCCAGAGTCGGCGTTTGATAAAAAATTCCGAGCTCTTTCTTCGGTTTTACGCATTGAAAATGGTTCTTCTTTGTGACCTGACGGACAACCTAGTGTTTGTTTTTGTTTACGAGAAAATGGTACCTGCAAAAACTTGAAGATCAATCCTTCATTGCTAGTTCAAATTTGCGAAGGTCAGCCAACCTTGTACAGACCGAGGACATGTCGGCTAGTTTTTTTCTTGTGAATTATTACGTCACAGCTTGCCGGGTGTTTGAAAATCGTTCCTCCAATATCGTGAATGAAGCTTGATAGTTCTACTGATCAATTGCAGACGAGGCGCTGCTTCTTTCGAGACGCCTTCCAAGTATCCAAATAAGTAAGTACTTTTTGAATGCTCTCCGCCGTGTGGTGACAGCTCTAACTATTTCCATGAATCGGATCCATTCCTCGCTCAGTTTTAGAAATACCAGAACCTGAATATGTGGCAGTTTCGCAGCTCCTACGGTATGTAAAACGGCAAACTGCACCCAGTGCCGCCCATTATATCAGCCATTCCAGTAGCAGGGAGTTTTGCATGATCTGTTTCGATGATTCCTCATAAACAAGAACTGAAGAAAGATTTTAGTTTTCGATTCATTATGCATGTATTTAGAGGTAGGTCCGTTTCAGATGGACAGCGTAGTACATCCGGGTTACTAAAAGCGCTCTTTTGAAGTATTATATAATTTTACGTCCTGTCCCCTCTTTCCGATAATTCCTTTCGAGACTTTCTATCTCTCTCATGATCTCTGTTTGTTCATTCAACATTGTCTCGGAGTGGGTATTAATGGCTCGATGTCCCAATTACAAATTGCTAGTAAAGGCTCGATGGGCGAACTTTAAAATTAACTTACTGGTGGGTCTGCTCTAGATTCTTTGATAGGTTAGTAGGAAAGTAATGTCCAAATGGTAGTAGCGCACTACGAGCTTTTAGGATAACGGGCGGAACAATAATTAATATAGTTTTAATATCACTACGGCTTAACCTAGGTAATGGCGGCATTGGACAGATTTCAACTCTTATAAAGATAGTGCGTAAATACTACGATTAAACCACCAGGATGATTGTGTGAAAATGCAAACTTATCAAACTTGGTTTACTATCTGTTGGTCTACCTCTGATAGTTCATGATGGTGCTCAACACGATGATCAATCTTATGGCATCAAACCATGGATATTAAGATCATTGAGTTGAACATCAAATTTGCAGTCGGTCGAGCTCGAAGACACGAGCTGCAATTGTTATTAAGCAAATACAACTCACAAAGAGTACTCGTGTGTAAAACCAGCTTGCACTATAAATACAAACCCACTCTTCAAAATTTCACACCGCTCACACCTCTTCGGAGGCACCGCATGCTGGTTTTCGACAAATTCCTTGCAACACAGCTTTTTTTTCCCGCTAATGCCTTTAAACATCTGGATATTACCATCGCAACTCCGTCCAACTTGCAAGTCGTGGTCTGTGATCTTTGGGGGCCAACTGAAACAACAGTTGCACTCCTATATCAATAATAACGCACGTTGACTACATACCAAGCTGCTCATAATATCTCCTAATTTAATATAATATAAGGAACATAATCCAAACACCGCCCTTTTTCTTGAAACAGTACCTGGCATAGGTGACTACGGTGACATCATCATCGATATCTAACTCCCCGATCGGGCCATTTCGGACTTTAGGAACGCAACTGGCGGCTCATAAACCAATTCCTCAAAGCCAGGCTCTCCCCAGCTATAATTCCCTCTAAACCAGAAAGTTTCCAGCGAAACCATTGAAAGTGCGATTCGTAAATACACTGAAGTAACCAGATATAATAAATTCATACCAACACGCTCCCGTCGATATTGTCGGCATCCCGTGAGCAGGTTTGAGTCGATCGATGGCTACTATCTGGTAACTTCAACTTTAAAGAACCTTTCCGTTCTACCGACACCCGAAATGTCCTTGGTATGGATGTTGGAATATTTTCTCTGAACTATTGTTAAGGATGAAGACGTGGCTTGCTGTCGCCAGGTCTATGAATGTCATTAGCTGCCGGATGGTACGCTATGGTTCTTATGTGGGTTTCGCCGGTCAGGTTGCTGAGTTTTTGAAACAACCTCGTCCTCCTGTCTTCCTTGATCTGTGATAATCCGAAGTGGTATGCCGAACTTGGAGATATATGTGTCAAATACAGCTCTGGCTACTGTGATTGTCTTTTGATTGGTATTTCCGGCCAATGTGAGAAACGGTCTCCCATGGTCAGGAAGTAGCGTTGCCCCTCACAATAAGATAAGACGATAAAATCGGGATGAACGGGCGAGAATCTAGATGATAATGCTGCAAAGGTGCCGACTAGTGTAGTCGCATGATGAGTTACTTTTGATCGCTGAGTGGTATTTGTACTGACACTGCTCTGGGAATGAACCTTATGTAAACATGTAACATACCCAGGAATGCTCTGAGATGCTTCAAGTTGGTTGATTGCGGGTATGACTCAACCGCTTTGACTTTGATTAGCAAGGGATGTGTTCCCCTCTTTGAGGCGAGATGTCCTAAGAAGCTGACCTCGTGCTGATCAAAAATGCATTTAGTTGAATTCACGGCTACTAAATATTGTTTCAAGAAAGTTCATAACTGGCTGACGTGCTCTTCACGTGAAGAGGAAACGACTAATATGTCATCAATGTAGGCATAGCAGAAGTCCAAACCTCTCTAAACTTCGTCGAAGAATCGTTGGAAAGTTTGCGCTGCATTCCGTAGGCCGAACGTCATAAACGGAAACTTGTTAAGGCCGAACGTTGTTGTGATGGCAGTCTTCGGTAGGTATTCTTAACCTACCGGGATCTGCTCTTATCAGGTCTATTGTTGAAAATATTGACCGTTTGGGCGAAATCTTGAATGCAACGAACTGGGTATTTGTCAGCACATACGGGCGTTGAGTGCGCGATAATCTCTGTATGGTTTCCACTCGTTATTCTTTTTAGGCACCATATGCAAGGGTGCAGTTCACGGAAATTTCAATGACGCGCCATTCTTAGCTAGATTATGGCATTGAATCCCTTTTTAACATACATATTCAGCTTGTTCTGAGCTAATCGTCTGTGTTTTGAAGCGCCTGGTGCTCCTGGCGTTGTGACCATATGATGCTTAATACGGTGCCATGCCCGCCCGAATTACTTCCTAAAACTCATGAAAGATATCATGGTTAGGGGTTCCTCTAGTAATTGTTCTAATGATCAGGGTTATAAATTCTGCCATCTTTTCTTGGTAGGTAAGGTGAGTTGTTAAATGTACTAAGAAATCTGCTCCAAGTAAGGGTTTAGACACATCCGCTGTAAAAATCTCCATGGAAAATCCAATCGAAGGCCGAGGTTGTGTGTGGAGATATCGATTCAGTATGTGGCAATTGTAGTAGCCGAAAGCTCGGACCGTGCCGTTTTATATGGTCCTTGGAATTTTGAGCGCGGATAAGCGCGTATGTTGTTTATTTGTCGAACAAAAACAGGCGGCATGAAGACGTTAAAACGGGGCAATTTTCCACTTTCAACGGCACCCGATGGCGTTTTCCAAAATCCAGTTACACGCATTTATTGGCTTCGGCATTAAATCTCCAGTGATACTAGCATATACCTTGGGGACGAAGATTTTCAGATCTGGACTATGAATGCGATCGAGAATGAGCATCGACGATTACGCCCAGAAGAATTATCGGGTTGGGACTAGATCTGCAAGTTGACTTAATAACTGCTGGACTAGCTGCGTCAAACTAGTTTCGCGCTGCTGAAGGCGAGAATGTTGTTATATCTGATGTTGCTTCCGTGATACTTGCCGGAAATGTGGCATAGACCTTATCAGCTATCTCGGCTGCAGTTTGTAGTGGCTGATTATGCGTCGTTCCCATAATCGGTTGAACAGTAGATGGCGTCTTAGCCATAGATTTTTCATCAGTGGCTCTGGAACTGTAGTAGAGTTGAGACATTGCAGACGGCGGACGAACTGGGCGGATTTCTCGTCACCCATGTATATGTCCTTCAAGAACTGTCTCATTTTCACTTCCTTGATGGTTGATAGCAGACATTTTATGAATGCCGCCGTGTTTATGTATTTGATTTGTTTATTTAAATGCAACATCGATCCTGCTCTCATTATGGTGTTCACAAAGTGAGTGTTGTGAGTAAATTAACTTTCTAGCAGGTGAATACTAGCAATTAGATAACTTTTAGGGAACAGATCACTTCAGAGACTTTTTTACTTTCAGTAAGTGCCTGAAAGTGATTAGCACCGTCAAAAGTTACACTCTAACCACTTAGTTGCTGAATATCGAGGGTTTCCATTAGCGAAGAAAACCTTCCCCTCGAATCAATTCCCACAATCCCTCCTTTCCTACAAAAGTGATAACCTTCTTTTCCAAAGGGAAGTAGTGTAGTCCTCTGCACAGGTGTCAGTCCCACGACCAATAGTTTCATCCACCCAAACAAAATAGCCTATACCTTTCACCTTTTTTTCTTAGTCTCTTTCCCACTCTTATCTTTATCCTCTCCCTATTTAAGAATTTCCGACAATAACGATTGGAGGTTTTTGTTAACTTTCCTTTTATCTCATTTATCTACAACCTAATGAAATTTCATTAGGTTAAGTTCCAGAGTTTTAACCTTAGATTAGGTAAGATTTGTGTTCGGTTGATCTTTTAAATTGTCATGTCCATATTTATTAATCGAAAGTGTTGTTTCAGAAGCTCAAAAGTTCAGATGTAATATTAATTTTCAAATTCATGATAGATTTATGGAGCAAATTTCCAAGCTGCCGCGGCAGATTAGCTAGATTCAGGTGACAAACCTGTTTGAACGTATGTTATATCTTATCGGAAATATGGAAACATTATGTGTCGGCCAAGTGATGCCAACTTGTGTTGGCCCTACGACTTTACGTTTCTATGTTGGCCTCGATTCGCTCGCGGAACTCTGGACCACATAAGCAACATAATTGCAGAACTGACCTTCCTCTAAAACTCTGTTCGAGAATGCTATAGGTGTGTATTCACACAAAGGAGTCGGCATTCCTCCTTAAAACTCAACGCGCAATCCTAATGGATGAATACAATGAGTGCTATTTAGACGGCCAGTAGCTTTAACATAGAATTCTGTTAATTTTCGTATTGTGCAACGTATCACAAATATCGGTTGTTTCAAAGAGAATATTCGAATTGAATAGCCAGAAAGCAAAGTAATGGTTTCTACTTTGTGCTTCCACATCATTCAGTTCAACGAGCAATTTTTAAACCATTACGTTTTCAATTTCCAAATGAAATTACATTCCCAATTTCCATAGCCAATGTTTGAATTATTTCTCTCTCCATCATTTCAGTTTCCGTATAAATCGCATAGAAGCGGCAGTGCTGAAATACGATGGCGACTGTGGTGAGTCCCTGACCATATACGATTCATCGAAACCAGATCCTGCCAGAATTATTAAAACATTCTGTGATACATTCTCGAGGCCTATGGAAAAGGTGGACTTTGTCAGTACGAGTCCATCACTATATGTTCGATTCGAAAGCAAGACAGGATCGTATAGTGGAAGCTCATTATATTACTGGGCGCACTACGACTTCTTCAATAACACAAAATTCGGCGACGCTGTTCCCAACACGCTGTGTGACGAGATATTCTATGCATGGAAGCATCCAGGCGGAAAGATACGTTCGCCGTTGAATACTCTTATTTTCAAGAGGACGGGCACGACGGACGTTCGTTGTCAGTACAAATTTGTAACAGATAGTCGCTTACACGCCAGAGCTGTTGTGGAGGTAATTATCATTTCCTTGACGTAACCACTCTCTTTCGCAAGTAAGTTTAGATAACATAACTATGATTTGACATATTATTAAAGTGGCTGCGAGATATCGCTTCAACTGCCTCTATACAATTATTTCACCTTGAACTTCTCCTACGACTTCACTGTCATACCACCTACAAACGTTTTCTACCCTAATAAAAAATTTAAACCTACATAACATACCTTGTTAAAAAAGCATTAATCTCTCCTTCTTTGCCCAGGTGACGTCGGTTTCGTTCAAAGAGGTACCCTACAATGTGAATGTTTGCACCCGATGTCACGAAGAGCGCGTGGATAAATTGGTAATTTGGGAAGAGAAGGATCGGATGCCGCACAATTTGGCCTGTTTCTGCGACAACATTCCACGCGCTGTGCGAGTTATATCGTCCAGTGACCAAATGAACTTGGAGATGATTGTTCAGGGACAACATGCTATCACGAGCTACTTCAAGAATCCGAATCCATTGTTCGAGGCCAATTACGAGTTTGCCCATGGGCCACTGTGTGGTCCTATTTCGTTTGGGCCATCCCCCGAGGGTGAGCTAATATTTCCGTACAGGAAAGCGCTGGGCATGATAAATCAGAATAACGGCGAACACAAGCGTGAGAAGTGCATATGGGAGTTGAAGGTGGCAGGTCAGCGAGATTTATGGTTGCACTTGGAAAAGGCACGGTTTAGCGATAGAACGTGCCACAGCGGGAAAATTGAAGTTTATTTGGCCGGTAGACTGGAGCCTCGCTTCATTGTTTGCCCGGAGAACGTATCGTCAGCGCGAGACCTTCCTATTTTATCAGCGCGAGAATTAGGAGCTTCCGGAAATGACCACGAACCGCTCCCTGTCCTCATTCAATATACAGGCGATGGTCTGGCGGGCAGAAATGCCTTCCGCCTGGTTTGGACAGAACTCTTTCATCTTCCACGTAATCCAGACGGAACGCTAGCATCATCAATGTTGCAGGATGGAGGCTGCGACTTCAAATGTCCGGGCGACACATCAATTTGCATACCCAAGCACCTGGTGTGTAATGGGGTAATGAATTGCCCGAACGTCACCCACACTTCTACTCAGGACCAACTATTGCAGTACGTCGAGGAAAACCTGCTTCGGCTCGGACTTGATGTCGGATTGAAGGACACGTTAACCATTTTAACGGACGAATCGCCGGAAATTTGCATGAAACCTTCGGACGAGAAAACACATTTCGTTGAACTATTGTTAATTGTTGCCGGTTTAACGCTGGCCGTGGTCATATTTTTGGCCATTATGTGTAGGATGTGCACCCGTAGACGCTGAAATGTGCACATGTACAGCCCCGTAAAGCCTTCATCACTACCACTACCGATATTACAATCATCGAATGTTGTTACTGTATAGAGGAGAGTCGGGAACGCAATGTTATATTTGGGGGAGGTTGATAGTCCTGAGGTACAACGACGAAACAATGGGAGCGACAGCGAGTAACTCGTTTCACAGAAATAACGCACTCAAAATGCATTTCCGGTTACTAAGTTGACATGCATGTACGCATAAATCTCATCCCGGACAGGAACAGAAGGACGCGCTCGTTGCTTTCGTTTGCGTCGTTGTGATGGGTTTTAAAATAAACGGGCAGACTCTATTGACCACTATAATGTAATTTGTTAATTTTTAAGAGCAAATTCATAGAGACGTTAAGTCAGCATGTTAAGAATAATTGTAGTGTTAAGGACAGGAAAAGGAGATGTACTGATATGATATTATATGTATGCACAAACTTGCATTCCAGAACAACACACGAGTATTTTGTACTCGGGCACAAAATTAACGTATTTTGTTATGTATCAATTGGCACGAACTAGTAAGGCGACATACATTGTTTTGTAATAAGAAGAGAAGCTATATTTGTGAAAAATAAGACAACATGGGAGAACTTCACAGTGCCATTGAGGTTTATGAGTTTTGGATTAAATAATATATTATGAAATTTATGACCACAAGGTTTTATTAATCCTCCCCTTCAATCCTGTTTCCACATTCTTCTTTTTAAAGGTCTCTGCATGTCTAATCACATCTCATCCTTTCAAATAAAGCCTCTAACACATGCAGCCTGCATAAAAGCCGACAGGAAAGTATTTCCATCCAGGAATTACAAAAAAAAAAAAAAATGGGAAATGTCTGCTTTTTTCAAATTCTTTTTATGGATATTCAAACTTTTATAAAGTATAGTATTTTTTTAGAAACCTAAACGACAATAACCTAACATAATAGCATTACTATCCGACTACCTGTTTGCCTATTGATTCCATGCACAATATGATATTCTGGGTTTCTGATAACAATGGAGACAGTTTAAGGGTGTCGACAATGCTAACTGAAGCTTTGAGGTAAATCCAATAATCTGTCTGATACACTATTTATTGGAAATGTCAAATAAGAATTGTACTGTTCTATTGCTGGATCTGGGATACCATGTCAATATGCTTCCTGGGCAGTACGGTCAACCGAAATTGCCCTGTATCAGGTGACGGATGCATCACCCGATACTATAGACACTAAAGAAGGAGGTGTCTGTGCGTTCTTGCACGTTGGAGGAGTTTACGAAAACCCATTCGAAAGGTATGAGCTATCCTAACCGGGAAGGGAGAAGGAAGCACCGCGCGCTGGCTGGCAAGCATGAAGAGAATGCAATGAACATTACTCAAGATTGTACACTGGATGACTTACCATCACCGCTAATGTACAGTATGGTAGTTGATGAATTCCTTAAGGGGCTACTATATACAGGATTATAGGTCAAGGATTACGCTGACGATAATTAATGAATCTATAGATTCAAACATCATAGCAATCTATATGATCGAATCCAAACTAGCTTCGGGAATTACTAGTACATAGTGCAGGAGGACGGGATTGCACATCAATCCAGTTTCCATTCACTAGGAAGCTCAAGTTTGATCACTTGAAGGCCACTAGAGTCATGGAGGTTAAACAAAAAACATTGGTGAAATATTTGTTAATTATAGTAGCAAAACCATCATTTAGTTATTACATCGCGGGATGGGTTTGCCTTTAGGTACTTGTACTTCTGCTCTTCTTTCTTTCTTCCTTCAGATACAGATCGTTTGCATTCTGATAAGGCGGAATTACTGTTCCAAGACTTGTGAGCCTCCTTGTTCGTGGTGAACGTATCTATATCTTTGCTGAATATAGTCTTTCTGGTCTGCTAACCACTGTTTCAATATCCTGTCCTAAGGGTCTCCCAACTTGGTTGAAAAATTCGTCCTTGCATTTCTTCAGCTCTAACGTAAGGTCTCTGATTAGTTCTGGGTATGTCTATTTCCCCGAAATATACAACATCATCTTGTTTAGAGATGATGATAATCTCCGATCGGTACGCTCTTTCTACAGGTTTCTACATCCCCCTTGTGTGATCCCTCCCTTTGTTCATAATTATGGCTATGTCAGTCTCGTCCGAAGCGTCAGCCGTCTTACTCACCTGTTTCACTTTCTCGGGAGTTGAATTGAGTTGGTTTTAAACCCCCTTTCAATTAATTCATTCAAAATCTTGCTCCATAAAACATGGTCTCCGATTGAAGCTGGATTTTTGACGACCAACCGAAAGCATTATCACTGGGTGATTTAAGTATATCGGATCAATACTACCAGTCAATTCGCAATTAAATTGCTTTACATATCAGAGCAGTTTTTTTGAAGTCCATAACTAGCATTTTTTGTGCTCGATGCATCAATGACCGTCTGAAGGTAGTAGTATAATGTGACATTCGTAATTCGAACGTTTTTAAAGTTTTATGTGAAACAAAACCATATTAAAATCGATTCAATGGCTGTCTGTCTTCAAACCCAATGAATATGATCATGTGGGGTGTCAAATGAAGGGGTTCGATTTTCAAAAATTACCTTATTTCTGATGTTGGATGAAACACAGAGGAGTGAGGACCCAAAATGTGTGCCCCGAAAAGTAGAACAGGACTCGTTCTCAGAACCTATCCAACCGAAAAATCTGAAAAATGTACAGTGATGCATCTATACGAAATCTAGGCTTCTAAATACATCTCGTTCTGACATCTGCACAAATAAAGTTGATAATAGAGCATTGTCATATTCTATGTAAGTATAGGCTATAATATAGGACATAATTCTGAATAGTTTAAAGGCAATCCAACTATTGTTAACAGTTATTGAAAGTCAAAGTTTTGAATTTCACGTAAATTTATTGCTCTCTAAGACGTGAATGACATCATCATCATATAAAGTGATATTATAAGTATAAACGGCGGGGTCCATGCGAACATTTTAATTTTTTTTGCCTTTTAGTTATTTCCTTATCAGTATGAATTACTTGAGACAGACAGACAGACGTATATATATATGTAGCTGCTAATTAAGTTTGCGGGTAGTGCCCAATAGGATAGATATGTCTGGTATCGGTGGTGTTTAATTTAAGGATAATACATATATATGTTTTCATGCACGGCATAAAGTGAAAATGCATGAAAATGCGTTTTAGGGCCCATAAACTGTCTTTTTGACTGAATTAAATTTTACAACGGAGCGATGCCGGACGCTGCGTTGCGCAATTGCACTACCCATACACTTAGTGACATTTTGTTCAAATATGAGCTACACGCTGGAAATGGTACGAGTAACATGTCACCAAATGTTATTGTATCTACTGTGATCGCATACGGTTCTTACCCAATTCAAGAATTGTATTTATCTCCCCCAATTGATTATAAAAACTGTTTGACGACGAATATAAGGCTGATGTAACAGCGTTGCAAGAGATGTGATGGACAGGGACCGGTTTCCTGGAGAAGAGCCGCTATACCATATATTATAGCAGCCATCCAGTAAACCATGTGCTCGGAGTAGGTTTATTTGAAAATATAACCGAAAGGCTATCCGCTCTGCGTTTGCGAAGCGCAGGCCACAAACATACGTGGGTCTCTACAGACAGGACAAAATTGACCACGTGCTGATTGAATGCCTTGGTGAATGTGAGAACATATAGGGGGCCAATATAGACTCGAACAACTATCTCGTTGGCATGGCGTTCCGACCTCAAATTACAACACCACCTACAATCCCCTCTGACAATCAGGTGAGAGTGAATACTGAATCCATCCACAACACCTATAAGAGGAAAATGGATGCCGCAATAACCACAGTCAACAGAGATCCTGGAGATGAAGCATCAATAAATGATCTTTACAACCACCTGAAGAACACAAAGATACTTGTCCCCAGCCGTACAAAACTCGGAACAGCTAGTTTGACACCGAATGTAAGCTAGCAATGGACCGGAAAAATGCCGCATACCGGGTAATGTTGCATTCTCAAAGAACGCAGGCACGCGCAGAGACTTATCACGAACTCCGTTGAGCGGAGAAATGACTTCGCAGACGGAAAAAGCAAGCCTGGGAGAACCAACAAGTCTGTGAACTCGAAAAATACAGGGAGCAACCGCACCAGGCGCGCAACTTTTACCAAGAAGTCAGCAGAATGAAACCTTATACACCTCGATGCTCATTCTGCCGAGACAAAGAGGGAAATCTGATTTCCGACAGAATGGGCATATTAGAGCCATGGGTTGAGTACTTTGATGAACTATTGAACAACCAGAACATCGGCAAGTTGGAGGTCCCGCCAACTAACGACGACGGACAAATACTGCCACCACCAGGTATAGAAGAAACAGTCCGTACAATTCACCAGCTAAAAAATCATAAGTTGCCTGGAGCCGATGGAATTACAGCCGAATTCGTTAAATATGGAGACGACCGATTACACCAAGTGGTTCATCAACTCGTGCTCAAGGTGTGGGAGAGTGAATCAATGCCTGACGATTGGCAAAAAAAGGGAGATATCACACAGTGCAGCAATTATAGAGGTATCACTTTGCTGAGTACCATCTCTAAGATATTCTCAGCTATCTTGCTAGGCCGGATAGCCCCATACGCTCAGACCATCATTGCCCCATACCAAAGACGCTCCCTGTGGGGCAAGCGATGGAAAAGCTGATGGAATATGGACATCAGTTCCACAATCTCTTCATCGACTTTAAAGCCGTAAAGCCGTACACAGCCATGGGAGAATCCGCTATCCAAACGAAATTAATAAGACTGACTAGGATGACCCTGACCAATGTGCGAGGGTAGATAAAAGCAGCAGGATCACTCTCGAGACCATTCGACATCAACAACGGTGCAAGAGGTACGACCCTCTTTAAGTCCACCCAACTTCTGGCATATGCTGACAATATCGACATCATGGGAAGAACCACCCGAGAGGTACAAACTGCTTTCATCCTGATCGAGCAGGCAGCGCGAGATCTTGGACTGCACATCAATGAAGACAAGACAAAATATATGGTGGCAACGTCGGCACCGAAAACCAACCAATCAACAATATCAAACCGCACTGGTCAAACGGGAAGGATAAAGATAGGAGAATACAACTTTGAGACCGTTGATAATTTCTTCTATCTAGGGTCGAAATTCACAACCGATAATAGCTACGATGTTGAAATCCGCATGTCAGCCAACAAAGCCTATTTCAGCTTACAAAAACTGTTTCGCTCGAAATATCTCACCATAGGGTCAAAGCTCTTACTGTACAAGACTATGATCTTGCCAGTCCTCATGTATTCCTCGGAAACTTGGGTTCTTAGCAAGAAAAATTACGAACTCTTGGCCGCGTTCGAGAGAAGAATCCTCCGAAGAATTTTTGGTCCCTACATGAGAATGGACGATCCCGTAGCCTACATAACGACGAAATCTATGAGCGATACCATGACCGTCCGGTAGTGGATAAAATCCGGCTCAATAGGTTACGGTGGGCGGGTCACTTAAACCGTATGGATGACGAGGCAGACCCTGCTTGAGATGGAGCGATGGCGTAGGTTAGAACGCCAGACAGCTTTTAGGGATATGGAATTGGTGGACTTCGGCGCAAAACCGGGATGTCTGGAGTTCCTTATTAAGGCAGGCCCAGACCGCATACTGGTTGTAGCGCCGTTGATCATAATGATGAAATAGCCCGTTTCCGAGATGCCGTAACTTTAACAAATGGAGAAAGGTGACCTTTTTCTTCCTTCTATTATATATATCCTCTTTACCCTCTCCGGATGTTTGGTTGGCAAACCCTACTTTATCACGATAATACCTCCTTTCTCTTTCTTTTACGCATCCTTCCCCCGCGGGATAATTTTGAAAATTCAAATTGACCATGGTGACATAAAAAGAACCCGACTTTGAGAAGCCATGATCGGGCATCAGTCGTCAGCTGAGAAATATTGAGCAACGAAGCGCAACATGCTCATACACAGCACAGCGCGTTGCGTGAAAGATTTCAAACATGTTTGGAATTCGTCAAAGATTTGCGCAACAGGCTGCGTTGCGTTCTAAGTAGAAATTCGAAACAGTAAACCACTGTTTATTAAATGGTTATAGTGAAAAACACGAAATAAATGTGGACATCTGCGATCATCCAGAGAAGCAGATTAAATTTCAACACAGAGGAATACGCCTACAGCACAAAAAAGCAGGAACAAACGAAGAAAGCGAACACAGAAACGAAATGTCTACAAATTCAAACACCACCGTGGATCTATCATCAATAAGATCAGCAATTCGAGGATTAATTGACCAACTCCCGACGGTCACTATAAGTAAGGAATATTATGAGTTTAGAGACAAGGGCGATCAAATAAGCTATTTGGCACAATTTCTTCCAACTGTGGAACAAGCTCCAGTTTTAATAACAATGTTACATAAAATTAATATTTTGCGAATTCGCTACGATTCATCGTTAAAATGGGACGTAATTAAACAAAAAGCGGAAGAAGAACTAGACAATGGCAAATCGTATGATACCATGTTAGATGATATTAAATTAATAAATGTTAGAAAGACATCTGAATACTTCGATATCCTTAGAGATAAATTAAATGAAATCAAACTTATGATAGACATCAGAGAAACAACTAGGCAAGACGAAACAAAAAAACACTATGAAGCGAAAGTAATTAAAATGGCAATTCAAAAACAGGATAGCAGTATTATTGGAGTATTAAAATCAATAAAACCTAAAACCTTAGAGGATTTGATACACGAAATGAAAGAAGAGAATTATTGGGATAATGATGAAGACACGAGACAGAAATATACCGCTGAACGTAGAAACAATTTTTATAATAGATCCAAGAATGAAAATTTTAGGCAAAACAATTTTAGGAATCAATACCGAAGTTCAAATTATACTCAACAAAACCAGAATCATGAAAATAGACAAAATCATACACAACAAAACAATACCTGGGGTAATAATTCAGGAATATCTAGACAAAATTTTTCACAACAAAATCGGACTTGGGGACAAAATTCAAGACAGAACAGGCAAAATTCTACACAAACCAGACAGAATTGGGGACAAAACAGACAAAACTCTGCACCAACTGTACAAAAGTGGGGGCAAAATAGAAATTGGGGAAATCATAATACATTTCAAAACCCTTACAATCAGAGCAATAATAGCGTTCAAACTAGAAGGGAACACACTCCCATGGATACTAACATGATCAGTGAGCAAAATTTTCGGCTAACAGCCTCAAGATTAGATTACCTTACATAGAGCTGTATCACCCATTGAGGAACATAAAAGCCATGATAGACACAGGTTCTACAATATCATTCACTAATACTAAAATAACAGACCCAAGAGGATACATTAAAGTTGACAAAAGGATAGTGAATACAATGAACGGTGGGACCGTTTTAGACACATTTATAACTAGGGACGCATTCGAAGAATTCAATTCAAAGGAAAAATTTTCATTTTTCGTACATAATTTTTCGGATACATTTGATATATTATTGGGTTCAGACATATTAGAGAAACTTAAAACAAATATTAATTATGAAACACAAGAAATCACCTTCAATGGTAGACTCCATAAATTAATAATACCTGGTAGGGAATTATCCGAACCGTCACAATTAGAAATAGAGGAAATATGTAATTTAGTTGAGGAAAAAGTTGACAGATTTAGATTAGACCACTTGAATAAGGAAGAAAAAGACAGCTTAGGGAAAATATTAGGTAAATATAACGACCTAATGTTTAATGAGGAAACTGACAATTTGAGCTTCACTCATCATATTAAACACCATATTCGTACTAAGGGTGGTCAAAGGGTAGTATAGGTCCCGGGGCGAAACGTGGATTGGTACCCACGATGGAGCATAAAACCTGGGAAATGCCTGCTGAACCAACACCAACAGCTCTACTACCAAACCCTATCTCCACCTCCACGTGGTGACCGCTGGGAGCTCTTTCTTGACGAAAAGCTGCAGACGGAGAAGGATGAAGGCGAGTCTCCCGCGCCTAAAAACGGGACAAACTGTACCAACTGGTCCTCCAGGTTGGGGGTTGGGTAGGGCTGACAACCCTACACGGAAAACAACCTGTTACGAAGCCACAACAGGAGCCTCGGATAGGACGGATTTTAAAACGACGGACCCGGCAACGACAAAGGAACAACGATTTGCGCATTTTCTCATGGAACGTGTGCTCCCTGTACAGAGATGAAGCTACTGAGCAGCTAGCCGATACCCTGTCCCAATATAGGGCTGATGTAACAGCGTTGCAAGAGATGCGATGGACAGGGACCGGTTTCCTGGAGAAGAGCCACTATACCATATATTATAGCGGCCATCTAGTAAACCATGTGCTCGGAGTAGGTTTCTTAGTCAGCCAAAAAATGAAACCTGCTGTTATCGGCTTTGAAAGTATAAGCGAACGGCTATGCACTCTGCGCTTGCGAGGCAAGTTTAGAAATATAAGCCTCATAAACGTTCACGCCCCTACAGAGGAGACTGCAGAGTCGGAGAAGGATACCTTCTACGAGGCAGTAGAAAGAACCCTCGAAGCCTGTCCCAGATATGATATCAAAATCATACTTGGGGATTTTAACAGCCAAGTAGGGAAGGAGCCCGTATTCAGGCAATACGTTGGCTCCCATAGCTTACACGAAAAAACAAATGATAACGGACTGCGGACTATTCAATTAGCAGGGTCACACGAAATGGTTGTTGGAAGTACCTGGTTTGCGCGGAAAGCGGTCCACAAACACACGTGCGCCTCTCCAGACGGGACCACTTTCAACCAAATTGACCACGTGTTGATCGAACGCCGCCACCTCTCAGCCTTGATGAATGTCAGAACATATAGGGGGGCCAATATAGACTCGAATCACTATCTCGTTGGCATGGTGCTCCGAGCTCGAATAACAATACCACCTAGAATCCCCTCTGACAATCAGGTGAGAGTGAACACTGAAGCCATCCACAACACAACCCTCCGCGACACCTATAAGAGGGAAATGGATGCCGCAATAACCGCAGTCAGTAGAGGACCTGGAGATGAAGCATCAACTAATGATCTTCACAACCACCTGAAGAACGTTATCATGGATACGGCCACAAATATACTTGGCCCCAGCCGCAAAAGGAGTCGGAACGGCTGGTTTGACGATGAATGTAAGCTAGCAACGGAACGGAAGAATGCCGCATACCGGGTAATGTTGCATTCTCAAAGAACGCAGGCACGCGCAGAGACTTATCACGAACTCCGTCGAGCGGAGAAGCGACTCCACAGACGGAAAAAGGAAGCCTGGGAGAACCAACAAGTCTGTGAACTAGAAAAGTACAGGGAGCAACCGCACCAGGCGCGGAAGTTTTACCAACAAGTCAGCAGGATGAAGCCTTATACACCTCGATGCTCATCCTGCCGAGACAAAGAGGGAAATCTGATTTCCGCAGAATGGGCATATTAGAGCGATGGGTTGAGTACTTTGATGAGCTACTGAACAACCAGAACATCGGCGAGTTGGAGGTCCCGCCAACTGAAGACGACGGACAAATACTGCCACCACCAAGTTTAGGAGAAAAAGTCCGTGCAATTCATCGGCTAAAAAATCATAAGTCGCCAGGAGCCGATGGAATTACAGCCGAATTAGTTAAATATGGAGGCGACCAGTTACACCAAGTGGTTCATCAACTTGTGCTCAAGGTATGGGACAGCGAATCAATGCCTGACGATTGGCAGCGAGGCATTATCTGTCTCATACATAAAAAGGGAGATATCACACAGTGCAGCAATTATAGAGGTATCACGTTGCTGAGTACCATCTATAAGATATTCTCCACTATCTTGCTAGGCCGGATAGCCCCATACGCCCAGAACATCATTGGCCCATACCAAAGAGGCTTCACTCCAGGCAAATCAGCAACAGATCAGATTTTCTCTCTGCGGCAGGCGATGGAAAAACTGTTGGAATATGGACAACAGTTGCACCATCTGTTCATCGACTTTAAAGCCGCCTATGATAGCATAGCCAGGGTAAAACTGTACACGGCCATGAGAGAATTCGGTATCCCGACGAAATTAATAAGACTGACTAGGCTGACCCTGACCAATGTGCGAGGCCAGATAAAAGCAGCAGGATCACTCTCAAGACCATTCGACATCAACAACGGTCTACGACAAGGGGATGCGCTATCATGCGTCCTCTTTAACCTGGCCCTCGAGAAGGTGATCCGTGATGCTGAGGTGAATGCAAGAGGTACGATCCTCTTCAAGTCCACCCAACTACTGGCCTATGCTGACGATATCGACATCATGGGAAGAACCACCCGAGACGTTCAAACTGCCTTCATCCAGATCGAGCAGGCAGTAATTGGCGCGAGATCTTGGGCTGCACATCAATGAAGGCAAGACAAAATACATGGTGGCAACGTCAGCAACGAAGACGAATCAACCAACAACATCAAACCGCACTGGTCAAACACAAGCACGAACAAAAATAAGGATAGGGGAATACAACTTTGAGACCGTTGACAATTTCTCCTATCTAGGGTCGAAAATCACAACCGATAACAACTACGATGATGAAATCCGCGCACGGTTGTTGTCAGCCAACAGAGCCTATTTCAGCTTACAAAGACTGTTCCGCTCGAAACGTCTCACCATAGGGTCAAAGCTCTTACTGTACAAGACAATGATCTTGCCAATCGTCATATATTCCTCGGAAACTTGGGTTCTTAGCAAGAAAAATTGCGAACTCTTGGCTGCGTTCGAGAGAAAAATCCTCCGAAGAATTTTTGGCCCCCTACATGAGGATGGACGATTCCGTAGCCTACACAATGACGAAATCTATGAGCGATACCATGACCGTCCGGTTGTGGATAAAATCCGGCTCAATAGGTTACGGTGGGCGGGTCACTTAATCCGTATGGATGAAGATGATCCCACCCGGAAAGTCTATAATGGCAATATCTATGGTAGGAAAAGAAGACGAGGCAGACCCTGCCTAAGATGGAGCGATGGCGTGGGCCAGGACGCCAGACAGCTTTTAGGGATATCGAATTGGTGGACCTCGGCGCAAAACCGGGATGTCTGGAGTTCCTTATTAAGGCAGGCCTAGACCGGATACCGGTTGTTGCGCCGTTGATGATGATGATGATGATGATATTCGTACTAAAACAAATGAACCAATATATACACGGGTATATCGTACTACAGGAAAACATAAAGAAGTAATAGACAAAACAATTGAAGAATATCTAGAATCAGGCATAATTAGGCATTCCGAATCACCATACAATGCACCAGTTTGGGCTGTACCCAAGAAAATGGATGCAAGTGGTAAGGAAAAATGGCGAGTAGTAATAGACTACCGGAAGATTAATAATGAAACAATAGAGGATAAATATCCTATACCCTATATCTAGGATATATTGGATAAATTGGGAAGATGTCAATATTTCACGACATTGGATTTGGCGAAAGGGTTTCACCAAATCGAAATTGAAGAAAAGGATATAGAGAAAATTGCTTTCTCTACTTCTAGCGGTCACTATGAATTCTTAAGGATGCCATTTGGGTTGAAAAATGGACTTGGAACTTTTCAACGATTAATGAATAACGTATTAAAAGAATATATAGGTAAATTATGTTTCGTTTATCTCGACGACATAATTATATTCAGCACATCATTGGAAGAACACTTAGTTGCACTTAACAAAATATTCGAAACTCTGAGAAAGCCAATTTGAAATTATCACTTGACAAATGTGAATTTATGAAGAGAGAAACGGAGTACCTAGGGCATATTATTACAACAGACAGCATTAAACCAAATCCGAAAAAGATTGAAGCAATTCAAAAGTACCCTCTACCAAAAACTGAAAGGGAAATAAAATCGTTTTAGGCTTAGTAGGCTATTATAGGAAGTTCATCCAGGATTTTGCAAAACTCGCAAAGCCAATGACCAAATACTTGAAAAAAGGGAAATAAAATAAATATTACAGATATCGAGTTTATCAGTGCATATAACAAATTTAAAACTTTACTGGTAAATGATCCGATTCTAAAATATCCAGACTTTTCAAAAGAATTCACATTAACTACTGATGCTAGTAATTACGCCATAGGAGCAGTTTTATCTCAACAAGGTCATCCAATTTGCTTTGCCAGCCGAACTCTAAATCAGCATGAAACCAACTATAGTGTAATTGAGAAAGAATTCTTGGCGATTGTATGGGCAACAAAATATTTCCGGCCATATCTATATGGAAGAAGATTCACAATAAAAAGTGATCATCGTCCGCTTCAATGGATCAATAGTCTAGACGAATCAAATAGTAAATTTGTCCGATGGAAAGTTAGACTATCCGAATTTGACTATAAAGTAGAATATCTTGAAGGGAAGGAAAATCATGTCGCAGATGCTTTATCTAGAATTAAAGAAACTAATATGCATGTAGAACAACAGGAACAACAAGATGAAAATGAAAGTTTAGCCACTCAACATAGTGCCGAGGAAGACAATAGAAACTACATAGAAATCTCAGAAAAACCTATTAATATATATGGGACACAATGGATTATAAAAAGGGGAAGAATGGGAACTCACATATTTGAAAAACTATTTAATACCAAAAAACGACATACGTGGGTAGTGAAAGATAAATTAACTGAAGAAAAAAGTAAAGAGATACTCAAGAAGATTCATAGTGAAAGTATCATAGGATTGAAAATTGATAATATAGACGACTGGAATATGTTTCAGAATACGTATTTAACATTTATTAATCAAGATTTAAAAGTAAAATTATTAAAATGCAATACTTTATTAGAAGATGTAAGATCAGGAGCCGAGATGCAGGAAAACATTTTAAAAGAGCACTTGAAGAATAATCACCGCGGAATCAGTTGTGTTTACCAAAAGATGAAAAGAAAGTTTTACATACCGAATTTAGAACATCTGATCACTGAAACTATAAACCAATGCGAAACTTGTAAACTGGCTAAGTATGAACGAAATCCAGTTAAACTGCCATTTAAAGAAACAGAAACATGTAATGGACCGAGAGAAATTTTTAGTATGGAAATTTGGATGCCTACTACTGGTGTTAACTATGTATCATGTATTGACAGATTCAGCAAATACGCTACTCTTATTAAAATTAAAGACAGATCATGGTTATCAGCGAAGGAAGCGATGTTCAAAGTAATAAATATAATGGGGAAACCAAAAAAGCTCATTGTTGACCAAGACGCATGTCTTACGGCCGAATGCTTTAAGAATTTTTTAACTAAAGAAAAAGTAAAAGTGCATATCGTTAGTTCAAAGACAGGTTTAGCAGACATAGAACGATTTCATGGGACAATGAACGAACAAATTCGAATTTTGAGAATAAAAGAAGACAAAGAGAATATCGATGAAGTTGTTGAAGCACTCAAACATTATAATCATACCCTTCATAGTACTACAGGACAAAGACCAATTGACTTACACCTACAAGACGAAAAAGAAACAAAGAATAAAGTGAACAAAAGTAAATGGGTAGAGTACAGAAATAACAAGGAAAATAGAAAAGACGTCGAAATTGACGAAAGGTATGTTAAAGATAAAAATAAAAAGCGTGGTAGAAAATATCGTAGAGTTGGTAACACTTCGAGGGAAAATGATAGGAGAATTTTAGTTCAAAATAAAAAAGAAAAACGAATATACAATAAAGGAAAATATTGTAGGAAAAGGACTTAAATACTTATATGGTACCTTAGACGACGATGATAGAATTAAAATAATGTCAGAAATAGATAACTTACATGAAAACCAGAAAAATATAATTAAAGAAAGTAATAAATTTAGCAGAATATCCGACATATTAAATAATGAGATTAGAAACATAATAAACGCACTAAATACTCAAAACAGGAATTTGAAAGATATAGTCCGAACAACCAATTCCAAATTAGATTCTTTTAACGAAATGATTATGCGAAATGATTTCCTGCAGCATCTTATCGAAATTGAAAATCATGTAACCGAATTAAAACAAGCCATTAACTTTTCAAAACAAGGAATACCAGACAGTAGACTAATTTCCGAATCCGAAATAAACTTAAAACAATTCACGAATATTAAAGTAGGTATATTTTTAAAAGAAAATATTATTCATTATATCATTCAAATCCCCATATATTCAGAAAAAAAATATTTTATTGTAAACATTATACCTATATATAATAAGGAAAACATTAAACTTAATATAACTCCAAGCCAATATTTAATTAGAAATAAAGAAATTTTCCATGTAACAAACAAAGAGACAGATTTAGTAGATGTCAAAGATGACTGTATTTTAAGTATATTGAAAAATGTGAATGGAACGTGCAGTTTCGTAAAAAGCTCTAACAGACTTATAGAATCAATCAATGAAAACATGATAATAACCCAAAATTTACAAGCTACGAAAATTTATCATAACTGTAACAATAGATACAAAGAAAACATTTTAGGAAGTAAAGTAATCAAATTTTTTAATTGTACTGTAGAGATTAAGTTTGAAGGAATTCGTCATTATAAAAATTTCATGATTCACACTCAAAACAATAATATGACGACTGAAATCCAATTTGTAGAGATAGATTTGAAAAAACAAATATTCGAACATATTAATGAAAGTAAGGAAATTAAGTTACAAAACCAAATTAACTCACGACTCAATTTTTCCACAATTACGATTATAATTGCAATATGCATAATAACCTTCTGCTACATGTATGTAAAATGTCAAAAGAATAAAACGAAAATTATAGTTAAGACCGAGCCTAGCGTTGAATATCAGCCCACAGCTTTGAAAAGAACTCCTACCCCAGATTCATTTAAACGAGTTGTTTTTCCACCTATGGGTAATCCTATTAAAAATTCGACTTTCTAAATTTTTCGGGGATGAAAAAACTTAAGGAGGGGGGAGTTACATATGCATAATGACTATCCTCTGATAAGACCGACTGTAAGATAAACAGATGAACATTAACATGAACATTCACATCTGTTTGTCATAAGATAGGATAAGAAATGCATAGTGATAAGAAGTAGTCATCGACTCCTACCACTCATGAGTCATGTGTATGTAAGTAGTGATAAGTTCGAAATGTAAATGTAAGGATCAAAGTACGAGCCTGATCTTCTATAAAATGTCATGCAAGATGGTCAGCTCGCCAGTAGTATTTGACGTATCGGAAGATACGAAAATAATAAAAACGAAAAGAAAGAAATAAAATTTATGGTGCTTATTAGATCAATTTAGATGGGGCACATTTGTTTATTTAGGATGAGCACAATATTTATGTCTTTGATATGTATGTACATGTGTATATCTGGAGTTTAGCAATTTTTGAAGGAATATTCTGCATTTTTAGCTATGTACGAATGGAAACCCGTGCTTAGAGAGTTTCTTACATAAGATGAACATAAAACCTTTATAACGCCCAGCTTATTATTCAAAAGTGACTTACATCTCAACATTGGTAGCCTATTTCTAGCTTAAGTTGAACTTAGCTTTCCCAACTTTATTTCAATGGGTGGTTACATTTGTTTGGCCTCTTTCTATGTAGATTTACTTTTACATTAACAGCACCAGAAGGTTTTCATTTTACTTATTTAAAAACCTACTATTTACATGCTTAATTCTAACTTAGGATAGTTTAAATTACTTAAAACTACTATATACAGTCGCACATCACAGCAACTTATGCTTATCCTCTTTGTACCTCTACCAGGCCAGGAGTGTCAAAGAGGGAAAATATGTTGGGTTACAGGTTGTTTGGCAGGGCCTGAGATATATAGCTAATGGCGACGTGCTACCCTGTTGGTAGAGTTGCCGAATTGATGGATTTGGGTGGTCTTCCATTTTATCGAATAATCTTCCATAAAATTGAGAACATATTCTCGTTACACGTGAAACTTAACTTCCCAGTATTTGATCGTCTGTGAATTGCGCGGCTTTGTTGGGGAGGAGGTTTGACGCTTGACATGTCATCGGCATATTTGATAACGTTAGTGCCAGTCTTAGGAATGGGAACGTCAGCCGGGAAAGCCTTATATAAGGTAGGCCCTGCAAAGTACCTTCCAGTACAATGGCTAGATTTTTAATGACAAAAAACTCAGAAAATGTTGCGAATCAACTGGTTTGACTGCAAAGCTCGTAGTTTAAAAGGTCAGTAACTTATTGGAATGTTTGGAAAAGAATTTTTTAATTGTGGCTTCAACAGTCGTAGTTAAGGCCGAATCGTTTTGAGGTGGAGAGGAATTGAGCCAAGCCTCAAATGATTCCGCAAGAACTTGCTGTTCTTAGTGAAAACGAAGTTTCGTGACTTGTGTTTACTCGTCAACTTGTTTATATTCTATATATTAGCCCGGGTTTTATGTCTACTAATTTCCAAGTCAATTCTGTATTGCGGAAATTCCCCACCATTTGCCGAATAATTGTACTCAGGCAATTAATCCGAGAAAACAATGCTTTGTATTTTGCATTGAATTTATTTCCATGTTTGTGAACCGTCCGCTTGAAATTCCTGCGCCATATTCGTCTCACTTTCATGTGTAACATGATATCATGGGGTAGAGAATTATATTCGACTTCATCGACTTTTATTAGCTTGGTTCTGCATACAGCAGTGTTCATGGAGTCGGTGGTCGCAATTATTGCTTCGTCGATTTCTTTATCTAACAAATTTCGAATTATAATAAGTTTTCTCAAGTTCAAATTAGACGCTAAGTGTGACTTGAATTTGTCCCGGTCTGTGTGAGCGCAGGATCTGATAGTCGTTAGGACTCGCTTTTGTAGTTGAGAAGACGCGGAAAGTTGGAGTTTAAGTGGAAAATGCAGCATTTCCCCTGAAAACTTTGTTTGGTTCCATCAGAGAGCAGGAACTAGTCAAGGATAGACTAACTACTCGGTTTTATCGATGTATCTGACAAAACCATCTCAATATTGGTGAAAACAGGTCGTGGATCCATTCTAGCAGGATTTTCTATATTGACTGCTTTGTCGCCCCAGGAGGCTTGCCTCAAGTTGAAATCGCCCTTGAGAAGAAGGTATTTTGATTTTACCAGGAGATTGCCCAAAACTTGCACGTAATGGCCCAGTCACCCAATTTTAGAATTGCACGGAGACTATGAGGATCCGTCTACGATCAGTAAGTTTAACTATTGCCGCCGCAGCGGAAGAGTTTGCAGGTTCTTAATGGCGACTTCCTCAAAAGTATAGTCTTTTTGGACTAGGATAATAGTGCCTGAATTGCTAATGTTCCGAATAATGTTATATCCAGTGAAGTTTGCGTAATGTGTGCTTATAAGGTGAGCCTCCGAAATGCCGTAAAAGTAAGCCTTCAGAATGTCGATTAACAATTGGGCTGTGGCACGTTGGGCGTGTGAGATCAGCGACGCGGAGTTGAATGTGATTATACTTAATTCCATAAGTTAAACATAAGTCTATTCGCATCGAATTGACACTGGTCCTTGCTGAACGCAGAAGCGAGAGCTTCAAGCAATTCTCGGAAACCGTTGTTGCTCGGTATTTGCTTGATTCGCTGCTTTGGGAACACATTTCTTAGCAGTATGACACGCCTGCGTTGGTCAAACTCTGTGAAAGTTGAGTCAATGTTTGCTTGACTGAGGATTTCTCAGTTGCCTTCCGGGCTTTGGTAGCTTCCCGTCTGGCTACCATCTCTTTATAAGCTGGACATCCACGATAGATTACAGGGTGGCGCAGTTGCAGCAGTGCCGTACTTTCGCGGATGGCTCTGGGCGCATTTAACGCATCTGTGCACTATCGAGCAATTTTGAGGAACATGCCCGAAGTTTTGGCAGTTGTAACACGCACTTCATCGACTCGGTTGACCTTTTCGAAAGTTATTTTTTGATGATTTTTGTGGCAGGCTCAAAGTTGATTATAAAAAGACAAGAATGTGATTTGATAAGGAGCGAAGGATTCTCCCTGTGGAGGGTCTAATCTTGTTTGGTCACACAATTTTCAACCGAGCGAACTCTCAGAAGCGGGTATTATGAAGTGAGTTCGGCCATACTTCCTTCAGGGTCAGTTTCCCTGTGAAGACCGCTAATAATTATGGACTGAGCTTTAAGGGATGGAGGGGTTCTTGTGGTGACACAAAGCCCTTCCTCTTTAAAGAGCAAAAAAAATGGCATGGCCCCCTGTTGACTTACCAATACACTTTTAGCATTCACTTGTTACTTTTTAAGGTTTTGTGCGAAACAAAACCTTATTAGAATCGAGACGGTGTCTGTCTGTCTGTCACACCCGATTTATTCGGAAACGGCTAGACCGATTATCACGAAAATCGGTGAGAGCATGTAATCTGGTGTTCCCTTTACATGCAGTAAGTGACGCCATCTTGTGTTAAGTCTAATTTTTTTTTTACAGAATGTAGCCATGTGGGGTATTAAATTAAAGGTCTCAATTATTACTTTTCGAAACTGGTTCAATATTTGATATTGGGTCAAACATAGGGGAGTGAGGGCTCAAAATATGACCCCCAAGAAGTGTAACAGGTCTCGTTCTCAGAACCTGTCCAACCGAAACATCTGAAAAAAATCACAGTCGTGCATCTATACGAAATCTAGGCCTCAAAATATATCCGGTTTCGATATCTGCACAAATAAAGTTAATAATAGTATATTTCCACATTTCAGAAATTCACCCGGCACCCCCCTTATGTTCATCCCAGAAGTACAAAATTTGGCATGCATATAATGAAGAACATAGTGCACAGTTTGGTCAAGTTTAAAGAAAATCCAATTATTACCAACAAAGTTATAGGGGGTAAAACTTTACCATTTTTTGTGAATTTCGTCCACTCTACAACCCGCATGACGTCATCATCACATATCATTTCGTCAATACCACAACGAAATGGGTTGTTATGTTATGTTTTAGTTTTTTAATCATTTGTATGTGAATATCAATTACTCCAACCAGACATGTGTGTATGTAGGTATATAGTATATGCGTGCTAATGAACTTTGCGGGTAGTACCTAATTCAGATAAATATAAGAAGTAAATCGGAAATATGGGTACGATCAATTGATATACGTGCATATATGTATACAATATACGGAAATAGGCAGTTTGTTTGTTTAGGGTGAGCGTAATATGTACGTATATCTCGTAGTTTGGAAAAATATAAAGGATTATGTTGGATTTGTAGCTATGTACGGATTGAGAAATGTGCGTTGAAATTTCTTACATAAGATGAACACAAAACCTTTATACCCGAAGCGCGAGCTTCCGGTATTCCGACTTGTTTAGTTTGTTCCGCTGACTCGTCGACGACTTCAAGGCATATCTTTTCTGCTATGGATCCCTGCTTTGACTCACTACCGGGCTCCCCGTTCGGGATGACGAAGTTGCTGCTTGACGTGGCTCCTACGCTGGGCATCGTTAGTGGTTTTAAGCTCTTAGGCCGCTTTTCTCCGTGCCCATTACCTGGAATTGCTAAACTCTATTTTTAAAAGCCTTTTCTGAAAGCTGGTCGGCACAGAGTGCCTAAAACTTTGTTCATGAGTCACAACGTCCGGCAACAATTTGGCGGCAATACAAATCTCTGCTCCTAAAAGCTGGCAGTTGATAGCGGCGGTGACAGTTTTCTGGCAGCGCTGCAGGTTTGTGGCAGTCCACTTTTTTTGAGCCCGAAAAAAGGCGATTGCTGTCCGTGGCAGACAGATGCAGAGTGACGTCCAGCTGCCAATATTCCGACTTCTTTAGTTATTATATATCAGTGTCAATTACGCGAGACCACAGTAGATCTACTATAGGCAGTACCCTTACAAAAATGACCCCACTTGCAATTATGCTTGCAGAAGCCTATCTGTACACATCAGAGACGCTAAACAAGGAAAAGGCATAATCTTCGTCAAATCGTATTGGTAAGAGAGAGATCGGTAAGCTTCTGCTATTCTGATACTGCGGCGTGGTCACCCATATAGCAAAAAGTTGTTTCACGTATTCACTTATACATAAGCAAAAACTTGTCAATCTCACCAATACATTGGCAAGTCCGGGCGGTATGTCAAACACAGCTGATCGGGTTTTTGGTACATCTTGCTCATGCTCAAGGGCAAAACAATTTGAAATCGTGTGTACTCGCACTGATTTCCCCCCTTGAGGGGCAAGGGGGAGTGAGGTAGCTGTCTAGTATCTAACTGTGCGCGAGACAGACATATGTATATATATATTATGCTAACAAAGTTTTGCAATTAGTGTCCAATAGAGAATGGTATGTATAGGTACGTTAGTACCCGGGGTAATCAATTAATATGTATATATATAAGTGTGAACGCCTTGGCGGAATTTAAATTTATGCCATCAGTTTAGATAGATATGCATATATATGTATACATGGGTATGTGGTGACAAACAATGTTTTTTTATTTAAGATGAGCATACTATTTATGTTTTTAATATGTACAAACATCTGTCTTGGAGTTTGGAAATATATGAAGGATTTTGAATTTTTAGTTTACAAATGGAAAAACGAACATAGAAAATTCCCCATATATGATTATCATATATGATTCCGCTATTCCGACTTGCTGAATTTTACATAGCGCATCTGTGTGAGGAGTTTATTTTCTTTCTGTGTTAAGGTTTACTTCAAGTCAGTATACTGAGAGAACGCGCTACTACAGTAGGGTGGAAAGTTCTCTACATTGTGGCTAACGCTAAGCTTATGCTTATCCTTCATAACTATTACTTTTTAATTCAATTCATCTTTTTAATTCCAGTGTAGGCTCTTGTTTTCTCATATTCGTCCTCCTCCTGTTCCTGCTTTTCTTGAATTGACTTAATTTCTCATCTTGTTTTTTCGGATTTCATCTTGATCACAAGCAATCCACATATTTCCTCGCCAATATTCATTCACGGACGGAGACTTTTCTTAGAGTCACCGAAATACTTCTTCAAGTCCTTGTAAGCAGATTAATCGAACTTTGGCTAGTGTATATTTAAGTATATGTATGTATGTCTTTATTGTATTGGATTAAAGGCATATATTTCTTCCCACCTCGATGTGCCTTGCCATCGGTAAGCCGGTCCTAGATATTTATATAAATGGCCCAGTATTTGCACAGTTAACCATCTGACAGTTAGCAAAAGAAAATAATTAAAATAATAATAATCCCTTGATTAACACTTTCGAATTAAGTTAATGCATATTAATCAAAATTGTTGTTTTACCATACAATATCCTGGAAAATGTCCTCCATATCTATTTCATTTCACCAAAGATATATATTTAAGAAAAAAACATTGACTAAATAAACTTTTTTTTCTTTGTAGATTTAAAAATTCTCACCTCTAGACAGTATCCAATTTTGACTTCAGTTTAGTAGGTCTCTTCAAGTACATGTCTGATGAGCAAGATGAGCTGATAAGTTATTGTAATATTATTCTCAGTTACTGAAGCCGTACATATTTAACAAATATGTTTCATATTTGAAATAATAAAAAATTGTTTTTCCTATTCGCTAGTGTTGATTTATTCGTATTACAAATTCCGATATTTTGGAATACACTTGTTCCCTTCATCAGTGCTAACAAGTCCCTTGTTGTTGACTTTTTACACAAAACCTTAAAAAGAAAAACTAAAATGTCCCCATGGACCCGCCGTTTACATAACATCACTTGAACTGATGATGACATCATACACGTCTTAGAGACCAATAAAAATCACATGAAATGCACAACTTTGACTTTCAATAGCTTTGTTAATAATAGTTGGATTGCCTTTAAACTTTCCACAATTATGTCCTATATTATAGTCTATATTGGTGCGTACTTCTAAGATCAACTAAAGGAGGTTTTCAGATGAATTTTCAAAATATGGCAATACACTAACTTTATTTGTGCAAATAACGGAACGATATGTATGTTGACGTCTAGAGTTAGTATAGATCATGACTGTAATTTTTTTAGATCTTTCAGGTGGATAGTTTCTGAGAACGAGACCTGTTACACTTTTCGGGGCACACATTTTGAGTCCTCAGTCGCCTGTGTTTCACCCAATATCAGAAAAATGGTCATTTTCGAAAAAACTGCTAAACTAGACGCACATTTATGCCATTCACTGTATGCTTCATCGTGAATAAGGATTCGACCGTTAATGTCCTCCACAAAACCATTGAAAACTTTGGGGAATATACCTCTGCAATCATTGCGGCACCTTTCGCTTCCCTAACCAGTGCAACAGCAGATACCCTATTGTCAAGGTGTACATAACACTGAGCTTCTGAACTGAACTGGGATTTCACACGGTATCAAAGGTGACTGACAAGAAAGTACCACTGTTTCAATATGGAAAAAGAAAGATAGTCCAGCAGAATGTTCAAATTACCGTCCGAACCGATTATTTTCCAATACCATGAAGATTTTTGAACGCATTCTTGACCACCGTATTCGCGAAATCGTTGAAATAACCGTGAATCAAGCCGGATTTGTCAAAAACTGCGGAACTGTGGCTCGGCAGGATTCGCAGCATTCGAAATTTATTTCTAATGTTGCGAATGCGGACAAATAGATGGCGCGGAACTCTCCACCTTTTAGAACTCGTCACGGGAGTGGAGGTTTAGCGGTGAGAAAGTGCCGTTGGTTGGGACAGAAAAGACCGCATCGAAATAAGCCGGTCTCTTCTATCAACCTTGGCTGCGGCCTTTTTAATCAAAAGAATCATAAGAATCGGTATCAAAATACCTAAAGTGGTGACCCCGAGAACGCCGCCGTTGCCGCAAGTGCCGCCACACACCATTACTTGCTGTATTCATCTTCCGACTCATCGTTTTTCTTTGACTTCTTGGCGGGCTTTTTCGATTGCTTTGATCGTTTCTTGTTTGCGCCAATGTCGGTTCCACCTCTACCGAAAAAGCCGCCGCTACAGCCCCGACGCCATCACCGCAGCCCCGCACGTCCACAAAAGCAGCACCGACTACGGCCAAATTTACTGCCGCACACCATCAGTCTCTATTTGAACCAGCCTTTGGGAATTAGTGAATTAGTGACATTTCATTACTTTTATTATAGTATTGTTTTTTTTTGTAACTTTAATTGTAAGGACCATTGCAACGTCCAAAACAACGAAAAGTGCCTAGGGTGCTGAGTTTGTCGAATTATATTGCTTCAAGTTTTATTTCAACTGTGCTGTGAACTATTGAAAAAGCTAATTAGAGAACTACTTAGAATTTTGAAAAAATAGTGAATTAATAGTAATATTAAATTATATTCTTATTTTCAATTTTAAAAAAAAAAAATAATAATTAAAGTAATAATCGCTGCAAGAGACGGCGTCGAAGCATTTATAATCACGTCGGGGTCACCACTTTAGGTATTTTGATACCGATTGTTATGATTCTTTTGATTAAAAAGGCCGCAGCCAAGGTTGGAGACAGAAGAGACCGGCTTATTTCCATGCGGTCTTTTCTGTCCCAACCAACGGCACTTTCTCATCGCTAATCCTCCACTCCCGTGGCGAGTTCTACAAGGTAGAGAGTTCCGCGCCATCTATTTGTCCGCATTCGCAACATTAGAAATAAATTTCGAATGCTGCGAATCCTGCCGCGCCATACTTTTATAATCACCGCGGGTTCTCCATTCTCTTGGCGAGTTCCTCCTTAATTTCGGTCTGCACTTGAGAGCGTCCGCTTCGGGTTGTTGTTATCTACTCTGTTCGTGCGGTCATTTGTGGGTGCGGCCTGCCGTGTCGGAGAAAATTCACCGCCTTTTCATTACAAACTCACCGCGTTTTCATTGCACACTCCTACTTTTTGTTACTCATGATGTCGTACGACAACAAAGACGCGGCAGGCCCATCGGACCCGCAAGTGACCTCCCTCGCCGTACGCGTTCTTCCGTTTTGGCGACGGAACCCGGAGCTGTGGTTCATACATTTGGAAGCGCAGTTCCAAATGTCCGACATCACATCGGACGCGACCCGCTTCAACTATGCGGTGGTCGGCCTGGATGAAGAGTCGATTCTTCTGGTGTCCGACGTAGTGAAGTCGGCATCATACACGCAGCTCAAGAGAGAGTTGGCAAAATTAGACCACTTGCTGGCGGGTTTAACGTTGGGTGATCGTACTCCCAGCCAATTGCTTCGCGAAATTAGGCAATTGGGTGGGAGCAAGATCGGCGATAACCTGATCAAGTCGCTCTGGCTGCGACGGCTCCCGGAGGGCACCTAGGCGATCCTAGCTTGCGTCTCCGGTTCCTTGGAGGAACTGGCGGCGACGGCCGACCAGGTGCAGGAGGTGTACGTACGCCCAACCATAACGACCGTTCAACCACCGTCGGATGAGGTGAGCGACTTAAGGCGCGAGATAGCCGCTTTAACGACCAGCGTGGCCGAGATGCGGGCGACATTGGACGCTCAGCGTTCGAGTGCCAGATCGCGAGCTCGCTCACGGTCTGCCACACGAAAAGGGCGTTCGGGTAGCAGGTCGTCAAGACAGCCTGCGGACAAAGGTACTTGCTGGTACCATCGTAACTTCGGAGATAAAGGGGCAAGATGTGCGCTACCTTGTAAATTCGCCCCTACCGCAAAAATCTAGGTTGGTGGGGGGTCTTGGCGACGGCCACCCAGAGCGCAGCGCCACGTCGCCTAACTATTTTCGACCCCCTCAGCAGGCGCAACTACATCGTCGACACTGGTGCGGAGGTTTCGGTTCTTCCCGTACCCCGGCATCATCGACTTTATCCACAACCGCTCAAACCTGCGGCAGCAAATTCCTCCCGCATCAGCACATACGGGTATAGGCAAGTGGACGTGAGTCTTGGCTTGCGTAGGACGTTTCCGTGGCGTTTCATCCTGGCGGATGTCACCTTCCCCATATTAGGCGCAGACTTCTTGTGTCACTATGGGCTGCTGGTGGACTTGCAAAATAAGTCTCTTATAGACCCCACGACTAACCTTAATTCGTCGGGCCAAGTGGTATCTCATACTAACAATAATCTTTCCGTTCTTTTGGAAGACATCCCCGACTCTCGTGTTCGGACACTCCTCCAAAAGTACCTCCAGATTACTACCGAGTGCAGTCTCTCAAAACCAGTAAAGCACAATGTGCAGCACCACATTATCACTACTGGTTCCCCGATCTTCTCGAAGGTGCGTCCTCTACCACCCCAGAAACTGGCTATTGCGCGGAAAGAATTTGAACAACTTGTTCAACAGGGTATCTGCAGGCCCTCAAACAACTGTTGGTCTTCCCCACTGCATATGGTCCCCAAGCCAAATGGCGAATGGCGCCCCTGTGGGGATTACAGAAGGCTAAATGCACAAACTGTTCCTGACCGATATCCAATTCCACTCATCCACGACTTTGCGCATCACCTCGCGAATTGCCGCATCTTTTCGACCTTGGACTTAACCAAGGCTTATCAGCAAATCCCAGTAGCTCCTGAATTCATTGCAAAGACGGCAATATGCACACTCTTTGGACTCTTCGAGTTCACCCGAATGACTTTCGGATTGTGCAATGCGGCGCAAACCTTTCGAAGGTTCATTCACTCAGTCCTGCGGAACCTCGATTTCTGCTTCGTGTATGTATCGGATGATGTTTTGGTCGCTTCTTCCACTGAGTCTGAGCACTTAGCCCATCTCGAGTGCATTTGTTAACGTCTCCTTGAGGCCGGTTTAGTCCTAAACGTTGAGAAATGCAAGTTCCTTCAAAAACAGGTGAGATTCCTCGGCCACTCCATTTCTCCTGAAGGAATACAGCCCGACCCAGACAAGTTGCAGGCAATTACAAGCTTCCCGCATCCAAAGACAGTGAAGGAGTTGAGGAGGTTCTTGGGCATGCTAAACTTCTACCGTCGTTTCCTGCCCAAGGCCGCCCAACACCAATCCGTTTCGAACGCGTACTTGTCTGGTCCCAAAACAAAAGACACACGACAGATTGTGTAATCTGAAGAGGCTGTCGCGCGTTCGATAAATCCCGATAGCAACTGGCTGATGAAACACTCTTGGCATTTCCTCTGCAAGATGCACCCCTAGCCGTTTTTGTTGATGCCTCTAACATCGCAGTAGGTGCTGCCCTTCACCAAAAGGTGGATCAAGTTTGGCAGCCGTTGAGCTTCTTCTCGAAACAGTTGAATTCCGCTCAACGGAACTACAGTACCTACGATCGCGAACTGCTCGCCGCGTATTTGAGCATCAAATACTTCCGTTTCTCCCTAGAAGGCAGGCCGTTCACAGTGTTCATGGACCATAAGCCTCTCACGTATGCTTTGAAACAGAAGCTCGACAAAGCGTACCCTCGTCAGCTTCGACACCTGAGCTTTATGAGCCAGTTTACGTCAGACATCCAACACGTGTCCGGCAAGGACAACATAGTTGCTGACGCTTTGTCTCGTGTCTCCGAGGTTAACATCCCCGCCTCACTCGATTTCTCGGCTATTGCCAAGGCGCTGGAGGATGACGCAGCACTTCAGAGCCTCAAATCCGACCCCAAATACAAATTTCGGGAGTTGCCTATCTTCGGCTCAAACCTCTCGCTCTGCTGCGAAGACTCGGAAAAGGAACCTCGGCCATACATTCCGGCCACCTTTCGCAAGGAAATGTTCCACGCAGTTCACGACTTAGCGCATCCAGGCATCAGGACAACAAATCGGTTAGTCACCGAGAAATACTTCTGGCCCTCCATGAACAAGGATATCAATTCCTGGGCCAGAGAGTGCATCGCATGCCAGAAGTGTAAAGTCTCCACGCATGTAAGGAAAGAAGTGGGCTCATTCCCCCACACTATCAAGCGATTCCACACCATACACCTCGACATAATAGGGCCTTTGCGAGACTCGCACGGTTATAGGTATTGCCTCACAATCATCGACAGGTTCACGCGGTGGCCTGAGGCAATACCTCTGAAAGACATTACGGCGCAATCTTGTGCCGAAGCCCTCTGTCGAGAGTGGATACCTCGCTTTGGCGTCCCTGCAGTGATCATCACTGACCAGGGAATGCAATTTGAATCCATCCTTTTCTCGGAGTTAGGCAAACTCCAGGGTTTTAAACGCCACCAGACTACTGCATACCACCCACAATCGAATGGGATGCTGGAACGTTGGCACCGGACGCTGAAAGCCGGCATTATGGCACGCGACGATCCGTCCTGGGCTCAAGTCTTGCCTCTCGTCCTACTCGGCCTACGTACAACCCACCGAGAGGAATTTGCTGCCAGCCCCGCGGAGCTGATATACGGGGAGAACCCAAGACTCCCAAGCGATCCGATCTTCGACAAGAGATGGGGTCTCACAGAGTCGGGGTTGGTAAGTCTGCTGAGGGACAATCTCCGACGCATCAAAGCGCCACCATCCACCCGACACTCGTCCACACCTGCCTGTTCGCCCAAGGAACTGGACACGTGCACGCACGTTCTGGTCAGGACGGATGCCGTCCGGAAGCCGCTGCAGTCTCCATATGAGGGTCCGTATCACGTTCTCGAGAGGGGAGAACATTTCTTCCAGCTCGAGATCGGCGGACATAAAAAGGCGGTCTCTCTGTCCAGGCTGAAACCCGTGTGCGCCTCGAAGCAGTGTCGTGTCCGCTTTGTGGATTGACCGTCAACGAAGTTCCGGGATCGGTCGCCGAAACCCCCTAGGTTTCATCTGGGGGCGGAGTGATGTGGCGCGGCAGGATTCGCAACATTCGAAATTTATTTCTAATATTTTGGGTCTAGAAAAAACGTTTGACCGTGTGCCACACGAACTAATCTGGTATGCTTTACGACAACACTTCGTGTCAGAACGTGTTTTTCGCTGGGTTCAATTGCTCTACCACGATCCGAAAAGTAAAGTTCGAAGTATGGCGGGTGTATCAAAACCGCTTCGTGTCTCTGTTGGTGTTCATCAAGGAAGCGCCCTCTCACCACTCCTCTTTGTTCTTCTTATGGACACCATCACACGGGATATCCAACGTCCAGCGCCCTACACACTGCTTTATGCAGATGATGCTTTCCTAGCATCTGATAGCAAAAATGATCTCGAGTAACTTGTCCAAAAATACGATGATCGCCCCATGCAACACGGTCTCAGATTGAATCTAAACAAAACTGAATTTTTGACAACCGATCCCCATGAAACAGGCACAATCAATGTCAGCGGCAGTATCTGCCCAGAACTGAGCAATTTAAATACCTCGGGTCAACGCTATCAGCCAATGGAGAACTGCGTTATGAAATTGCTTCACGCATTAACGCAACTTGGATGAAGTGGCGTTCCACAACTGGTGTCCTTTGTGATCGACGTATCAACGAACGTCTCAAATCTAAAATTTACCGCAATGTTGTCCATCGCGTCCCTCTCTATGGTTCTAAGTGTTGGCCAGCTATAAAAGACAATGAACGGCGTCTTGCGGTAATGGAGACGAAGATGCTACGTTGGACTAGCGGCATGACACGTTTTGACCACATCCGAAATAAGGATATCCGCAATCGTTATGGGGTCGCACCGATCGTAGAAAAGTTGCGAGAGAGGCGTCTTTGATGGTATGGTCACGCAATTCGTGCTAACGAGAATTTATTTGCCAAGATTGGTCTGAACATCGAAGTCGAAGTCGAAGTAAACGACCAAAAGGCAGGCCTAAACAACGGTGGCTGGATGAAGATTTAAAAGCCTCGAGATTGCACCCAGATCAGGCATTCGAGAGAGCCAAATGGCGAAACCGATCACGATGAGCCGACCCTGCTTGCGAACGGGACAAAGGCCGAAGAAAAAGAAGAAGATCAAAACTAATGTGTGTCATTCGCGGCATCATTTGTAGCGGTATATGGAATCTTCAATGCCTTCGGCACATCAATTCGCTCCGATGATTCCGCAGTCAGCGAGCACTTAGGACGCTACGTCGGGGCGTGACAGACTACCTACCATATACCCGATACAAGAGTATTTTTGATGGCGATAGGATACTCTCTGGCGAGTTGCTCAGTGTATCTGCCATCCGATAAGTAAGATAGCTCTTCCTATGCTCGTAGAAAGCATAGTTGTCCACTATTTTAAAAATCTCCGTTGATACATAGCATGAAACAATCATGATATTTTCCTCACCTGGGCCGGAATCGTGGAGCCAGAATCCTGCTAGAAATTGGCTCTCATGTCAAGGGAGCGCGCCTTACGGTAGTCGTCAGCAACAATCCGAATTGGCGTCTGCCACCACTCGACTTTCCAGAGCACAAAAGCGTAATGTTATTAGTGTGGCAAGCGGGAGCGAGTCCCACGATCTTGCTTGCTTAAGCTCAGAATATTCAGCTACCGTTGTCGAGGAGCGTACGCACATCCGTGAACTAATCGTCCGTATTCGATAGCCAAAGGTTTTCAACATGAGGGGTCGTTTCGGTAGCAGTAAAATTTCAAAGTTTGCAGGCTGCTCGCCCACTAATTTCCTTTTAGGCGCCTCTTAATGGAGGGACACCTGTAAACTACCAAAAAACGCCAGCTTTCAGGAGTTGTTGGGCCCATTACTCTTAGGCGTGACGTATGACCATGTACTACGCATTAAAGTCCCGCTTCAATCTACCCCTATTGGCTATGCTGACCACATCGCAATTGTGGTAGGAGACAAGCATCTGGACATGTAAGACATCGATCAGGTTGGTGAGGCTAGAGTTGCCTGAATACAACACTAAGGCTGTGCTAGTCAGCAGTCGCAAGATGAAAGAAATTCTAAATTCTAAAAAATCTCGGTGCTGGATCTTCGTTTACCCTGAATGACTACTTATCCTATGCGAGTCAAAAAGCAGCGAAGGTTTTAGCCATGTCCATCTACTCTGCTATACATAGCCCCAGTTTGAATAGAGGCTCTTAATGTTAAAGGCAATAAGGGGAAATTATCTTCAGAATACCGTCTGAGTACGCCAAGAGTTGCTAGCTCATTCAAAACGTCAGAACAAGCAGCTTTTGCAGTTGGAGCAATCGTCCCTATTGACATTTTGGCTGAGGACATGCAGAAATTGAATAGCTGTAAGACACCCCAGGCCCAAAATACTGAAGAGCGATGAAGGAAGGGAAGAACGCACTCAATCAGGGCGTGGCAGGAATAGGAATAAGTGGACACAGATGGTGATTCCAAATATCTAGTTTTGGATTATGCGCAGCCTAAGAGTTTCTGGCCGGGTATGCTGGATACCATCGGTATTTGCATCGTTTTGAATATGACGACTCCCCTTTCTGTCCTGAATGTCTAAGTGGACCGAGAGTAGCTAATGAGATAATTATATTATGGTTTGTTTAAATTTTAATGAACATTGAAAGAAAATTGTAAGAAATGCTGGAGAATATGTAGGGTGAGAAAAGTAAAATCAATCGCTGAACGCTGCTCGGCGTACCGAAAAACCATCTGGTACTTTACAGCCTCGAATTTTTAGCCACTTTTCACTTCCAAATTCTAGGGAGCTATTCAACTATTCTCTCTAAAATCTTGTTTATTCTAAACGTCAAATATATAATAAGTTTTCTGCAACTTGCAGCGTTGTATAGCCCTCTATCTGCCTCCTAAGCCTCTGAAAATATCTTTCATGTATTTGTGTATGTTTGCCGAATATTTGGGCAAAAATTTAGCCTTGCACGGCTATAGTCAGCTTTGAGAACGAGAGTTTCATAGGTTTAACAGCCTAACCACGCCCTTATCTTCAAGTGTTGCTGTGTTGCTCCACCAACAACATTCCAACAATTTCCAGGTAACATTTTTCGTGTCAATTTCTCTGCGAACAGTTGTATCGAAAGTAACATTCTCTCTGACTTTCGTTTGGAAATGAGAGAGCCAGCCATTTGGTGGCGGATCGTACCAACTGGAGAGACACTTTCTCTCACTTTGGTGGCACACGGTATTCTCTTTTGGGGCTATATTATTATACAGACGATTGCGATTTCGTCCAGGGCAGAGAACTCATCAGGCGCTGCCTTTGCCTCTGTCTTGGGAGCAGTGTGAGCGAAGTGGTTATCAAAGATTTTTTGCCCCTGTAATAAAGTATCTTAACGTAAGATGGATGTCGATAACCAAAACAGATTGGGTTTTATCTTACAGAGTTACTACTGAATAGCATACATTTGAAGGGGGAGATTTGAGGGCTTAGGTCTACTTACCTGAGCCTACTTATACATAGTTTCCCACTAGAGACTAAACCCCGCAGGCCATTAGTTTTTTTTGGTCAATATTCCTGTTAAGTGCGATTTTCTTCTCTTCGTAATTTATGATATTATATTAAATTTTTACAATAAGCTATTGCGAATTTCACTCTGGCTTATATTTGCTTTATTCTGTTATCCAATTTCACCGGAAAAATATAGTTATTTCCAGCTGTTTTCATCAGTTATTCTTTGTACGAAAGCGAAACCAATAGTTTGCAAAATATTTTCATTAAAATTTCGAAGAGAAATCTCATGTTATCACGCCACAGCTGTCCAGGAATGATTTTTTTCCAATGTTTATAAAATAGCAGAAACCAAAAGGATTATGGAAAAATATGAACGGAAATCAGATCATAGGAATGTAACTGTAAATAGAGGCGGGTGTTTCGAGTTTAATTTTATAGATTAAATAAAAGCATACGAGGATATATTTACATGTTTATCAGAGAATTGGACAAGGACAAAAAATCAAATCTGTTATACTGCGTACTGGGTGCGTAGGCATACATCTATCGTTATATATGCATATGAGGAATTTTAAATGATTAATTTCAAAATATTATGAAAAAAATTCCTATTGCACCATTTAAATTGCAAATGCATTAATTTATGATTTACATTGGGTGACCGAAGCCCCTAAATTTCATGCGTATTTTCTCTTTATTCAAAATCAGTTCTATTCAACAAAATCAAATGAAAATCCTTCGGTATATTCCTTACACCAGAGTACACTGATGTGGGTTCTACCAACTCCAAATAATTGAGGCAATCAATGTTCAAATGCCTCAATTCAATGCAGTTTTACCGTGTAATGCTGCTTTTGAAAGAACAGATTGAATGGATTCTATGGGGGATATATATTTTACAACTTACCGACCAAGCTTCTATGCTATCATCTAAAATATGTACATGGCAAGTACCATGGCATCCCCATGGCCAAATATAGCAGATGGGAAATAAAGCGACGTGTTTTATTTCATAGTCTGCTTTATTCGATTGCGCCAATCGTTAAGGCCAGCGCCAAATGCTTGACCTCCCATTACACTGTATATACAAAACATACGGTTCTACCCCTCTTTCAAAGCTACAATATGTGGTACTTCATTTAATGGCAAACCTTCAATTTTTAATATATGTATATGGTTGCTATTCACCTCTTGTGGGGTATGGCGCGTCATCATTCGTGCTTTGTTAAAACGCCTTTCAACTCCCCCACGACATTGCCAAACACCCCTCATCGACTGTTCTCCGCCATGTGTTCCTGGGGCAATCAAATCGTCGGCCATCCAGTAGGTTCCAAGGCGTAGCGTGCAATACAATTGTCGCCCCTTCTTGATGTGTAACCTATCTACTGTCACTTTAGTCTTCCGATCACATCGCCTACAAGTGACAAGCTTTTACGCTGACGAGTTCTTCTTTTGAAATATATAATATGAAGTCAGTATACTACGATGGTACGTCGCAGAGTGAGTTTTTGTGTGACAGTGAGGGTCACTTTCCATTGGATATTTTCATATAGTAACCCAGAAAAAATACTATCACAGAACAGTTCCAACTTGATCTTGGTGTTAAGATAACTTCATTTGAAGATAAACAAAGCAGCAAACGTGGATTTAGCGCTGTTAATTCTTCGAGCGACCACGGCATCAGTTTGGTGCCACCGTCGGCAGAAACTAAACTTGCTAGATATAAAAATTAAATACTGAGAAGCTTGGTTTTCTTGGTGTTTATCTTCAGTCCAACTCCACTTGTCTCTCTTCCCAAATCCAGAGCAACATGGCCCAGGCCCATGACCCAGAGACATAGCAAGAAAATGTGATCAGCGTACTCGGAAGGATGGAGGAACGAAGATGTCATCGCCAGCAGGAAAAACGTCCCTGATGACAAGAAACAATAATATTGGTCACAAGATGCAACCCGAGCTGGAGTTTAAATTCAACAAAAACTTTCACTTCGTTGCAACACGAGCCATTTTGCACTATCATATGTCGCTTTGATAATAGCTATGAGTTTATCTAGAATACCCTTCCTGCGTGGAGCGCATCAGATACACCGCGACAGCTTTATCGACATCGACGAAGACCAAGAGAAACGAAGATCTCAACTCCGCGTACTGTTCCAAGACGATTCAAAGGGTGTAGATGTGGTCATTGCCGGAAGTTCCAGAGAGAGGTTTGGCATCTGCCTGCTCTCTCTTGATCAAACTTTCGAGATTATTTAAGCATTATTATCTTTACGATCGCAGGAATTTGCAAATACAACTTTAATTGTCACACTCAAGACGAGTGCCTGTCTTTAGAATCTTACATAACAATCATCCTCCTGTTCCATTCTTTGGAAAAGTTTTGGATCCAAGGATTTCCATACGAGTAGAAGTAACAGATCTGCATAATCTGCATATGTAGCGAGCGCCTTTACTTCGTTTGAGTGCATAGCTGGCCGAAAACATATTACGGTGACCAGCCATTTCATCCAGAAGAGGCAGAACTTCAATAGATGTGATTCGGTTAAGAACTGTGGTGAAGTACTTCTTCGTCCTCTTCAGTTGCTTGTTGGTTTGGATGAAGAGTACACCGTTAGCATCTTTCGCAGGACTATCGAAGGGTTCCTTTTTTTTGACTAGGGTATTACACGGTATCGTCGCGCCCTCTATTACACGCTATGAGGGCCTTCAATCCCTTCTATCGATCTAATTCCACAGTTTAGCAGTCAGCCAGATCTTGTGACACCCCATCGGAACTTGCCGATGACCTGTCTAGCATCCACGAAACGACGCAACAACCTGCTTCCGGTTTAGGCCTGCCTTAACTCTAGACGTCCCAGTTTTGTGCCAAGCTTCACAAATTTGATATTCCTTAAAGCTGTCTGCCGTCCTGACCTATACCGCTGCCCCATTCCAGGCAGGGTCTGCCACATCTTCCGTTTCTACCATTGATAAATCCCTATAGATTTTCCAGGCTAGACCATCCTCATCCGTGCGAGTTGAGTGCCCAACCCATAACCTGTTAATACGAATTTTCTCTACAACCAAATGGTCATGGTATCGCTCACAGATTTCATCGAAATGTAAGCTGAATCGTCCATCCTCATTTAGAGGGCCAAAAATGCCTTAGAGGATTCTACTCTGGACCGTGTCTAAAAGCTCGAAATTTTTCTTACTAAGAATCCAAGTCTCCGAGGAATGCACGAGGAGGTATGGTAAGAGTTTTGAGCGGATCAGTTTATGTAAACTAAGGTAAGCTGTTGTATGTTCTATTTGGGGGTCGCCACTCTTGAACCCTGCATAACAAGCTATCGAACTTGAGCGACCATCAGATGTTGATTTCTATCGAGACTGATGTCAGTCACATCGAGAGGACAACTCCTTAATCTACTGCGCGAAATGGTCAACTTTGTTGGTCGTACAGTGTCGCCCTAAGACCTCTTCTCCATAATATCGGAAGTCCCCTTTGGTGTATAGCACTGTACAGTTCCTTAATTTGAACCGGAATCTTGAAATTGGAATCCTGTCAGAAACCGCCTTCTAGTTCAAGAGAGCTCGCCTTGCGGTAGCTGTCAGAATCAACTCGATACCAAATACCATTTGATTTTCCGGAGTATAGAAGGGCATTGCGGCAAAAAAAGGCACTGCCTGAAGTCCCATCACCGTACTTTCCTTAATTCCAAGATGTTCAGTTTATAATGTTGAAATTCTCGCTGGAGTTGAAGAAAGTGGGAACCCTCGTTACCGTTGTCGAAAAGCGTGCGCACATTCCAGAAACCATCATAGTCCATGAGGTCAGCCCCTATCCGAGGCGTTGTTGAGGTTCCGGTAGCCGCAAATTTTGAAATTTGCAAGTTGGCAGCCGAAAAATTTTAATACCTTTTAGTAGACAAGCTGAGAAAACTTTGAGTGCATTCTTCATTCATTCAATCGAACAGAAACAAAACTGAAATTCACATTTATAGTCTAGAAAAACAATACAAACAAAAGTACAAATTGTAGCAAGAGGTTGTCGAGATTGAGGTTGAATAAGGCTAATAACCCTATACGAAATACCGACGTTACGAAGCCACGAAAGGAGTCTCGGACAGGATGGAGTTTACAACGACGAACCCGACAACGAAAACGGAGTAACGATTTTTGCATTTTCCCATGGAACGTGCGCTCCCTGTACATACCGAATACCACTCAGCAGCTAGCCGATACCCTGTCACAATATAGGGCTAATATGACAGCATTGCAACGCTGAACAGCGAGCGGTTTTTTGGAGAAGAGCCACTACACCATAATACATGGTGGTCGTCCAGTAAACCATGTTCTCAGAGTAGGTTTCTTAGTCAGCCAAAGAATAAAACCAGCTATACATTCTACGAGGCAAATTTGGAAATATAAGCGTTCCTCCTACAGAGGAGACTCCAGAGTCGGAGAAGGATACCTTCTACAAGGCAGTTGAGCGAACCATCGACACCTGTCCCACGTGTGATAGCGAAATCATACTTGGAGATTTCAACAGTCAAGTAGGGACGGAGCCCGTATTCAGGCGATACTTAGGCTCCCATCGCTTACATAAAGATAACAATGATCACGGACTGCGGATGATTCAGTTAGTAGTATCACACGAAATGGTTGTTGGAAGTACCTGGTTTAGGCGAAAAGTGGTACACAAACATAAAAGGGCCTCTCCAGATGGGACCATTTTCAATTAAATTGACTACGTATAGATTGAACATATAGAATCGGATCACTTTCTCGTTGGCATGGTACTCCGAGCTGAAATAACAACACCGCCCAGAATCCCGTTTGACAATCAGGTGAGAGTTAACACTGAAACCATCCACAACACAACCCTCCGCAACAGCTATAAGAGGGAAATGGATGCCGCAATAACCGCAGGTAATAGATGTCTTGGAAATGAAACATAAACAAATGATCTTTACAACCACCTGGGTAGTTTCTGTGAACGGCCCTGTCGAATAATTGATCACTTTCCCGTCTCCGCACGTAATCCCTTTCCAACTTATCTCTAAATAAATACCGATGGAGGCTTTTTGTTTGGTATCCCACATGACTGTCTTCGATGAAAAAAAGTTACACCCCCTTAGCTATGTGTGGGAACTCCCCTCCTCTTGCACTTAACGTAAGTGTTATGCACGCATGCACGGAAGATCACAGTTCCAACCTTCTCACAAAATTTTGCGTGTCGTCGCAAAACCTTAATAAACAAGTCGGAATACCGACAGCTGAACGTTTCAGGTATAAAGGTCTTCTCTTCATCTTATGTGAGGACGATTCTATTAATGTTATTCCTTTTCTGCATAATATAGTTAAAAATGAAATATTCCTTAATATATTACCAAACCTTCAGAAATATGTGCGTATTGAAGACATAAATATTCTGCTTATCATACACAAAGATACTGAGAGAATACTGCGGAAAACATATGTATATGCGCACCTATCTATCTAAATTGATAGCAAAATATTCCTACTTTACTCCATACGCCAAAATATACATATTTACGTATATAAGCACGAAATTATACTAACATAGATACATTTCATATAGATGCCTCACTGTAATTTTTTTCAGATTTTTCGGTTAGACAGGTTCTGAGAATGGGACCTGCAACATTTTTCGGGTTCGCATTTTGACCTCTCCCCCAATATTCCCCCAGCATTAGAAAAAAGATAAGTTTCAAAACGTACTAATCGAGCTTTTTTATTTGATACCCCACATGCCTATATTCTGAAAAAAAATGTACACCCCCTTTCATAATATGAATGGGCAGTCACGCAAAATGATGTAAAGGAATTCACAAGCGGTATGTTCTCATTAAATTTCGTGATAACTGCTTCAGCCGTCTTCGAATAAATCGGATGTGGCAGACAAACATACATACATTGAATCGATTCTGATAGTTTCCCCTCACCAAGAACCTTAAAATCATCATTGCCACGGGAACGAATTTTGTCTTAACTAGTGGTAAAGAAATGAGTAATCTACAAATACAAATAAGATTTTTAACCTTCACGAATCAAATTACATATATCTCCCACTAATGACAATTATATCTTATTTACCATTTCCATTTTCGTATGTCTCGCAGTGAAAAATAAACAGATCAATCATATTTCAGTGGAATTTGAAGGTAATATTATTTCTGAGAATGTTTTCGCAAATTTGTTATTCGAGACGATATAATTTTAGATCAAATTGTTGCTTTGGGGGAAGATGAAAACGTTTTTGTTATTTCGGCAAGGAGAATCCTTCCGTTCCCTCATCATTATCCTTGAATTCTGTTCGAGATAACTCGTGTACGTTTGTTTGTAAACAAAAAAAGAGAAGTTGGGTCAGTTACGGATCCTGAACCTGATTTTGAGTAGGAATTACAGAAATGAAGGTCATTGCGTGTAACGATCTTTAATGTGGTTTATACAGAATTCCCGAATACAGTCCGTGCAATTCATCGGCTAGAAACTCATAAGTCGCCAGGAGCCGATGGAATTACAGCCGAATTGGTTAAATATGGAAGCGACCAGTTACACCAAGTGGTTCGTCAAGTTGTGTTCAAGGTATGGGAGAGCGAATCAATGCCTGACGATTGCTAATGAGGCATTATCTGTCTCATATATAAAAAGGGAGATATCACACAGTGTAGCAATTATAGAGGTGTTACGTTGCTGAGTACCATCTATAAGATATTCTCCGTTATCTTGCTAGACCGAAGAGGCTTCACTCCAGGCAAATAAGCAACAGATCAGATTTTCTCTCTGCAGCAAGCGATGGAAAAACTGTTGGAATATTGACAACAGTTGCACCATCTATTCATCGGCTTTAAGGCCGCCTATGATAACATAGCCAGAGTAAAACTGTACACGGCCATGAAAGAATTCGGTATCCCAACGAAATCGATAAGACTGACTAGGCTGGCTCTGACCAATGTGCGAGGCCAGATAAAAACAGCAGGATCACTTTCAAGACCATTCGACATCAACAACGATCTACGACAAGGGGATGCCCTATCATGCACCCTCTTTAACCTGGCCCTGGAGAAAGTGATCCGTGATACTGAGGTAAGTGCAAGAGGCACGATCCTCTTAAAGTCCACCCAACTACTGGCCTATGTTGACGATATCGACATCATGGGAAGAACCACCCGAGATGTGCAAACTGCCTTCATCCAGATCGAGCAGGCGGTAATTGGCGCGAGATCTTGGGCTGCACATCCATGAAGACAAGCCAAAGCATATGGTGGTAATGTCAGCATGAAAACCACACAACCAACAACAACAACTGGTGAAACGGGAAGAATAAAGATAGAAGACTGCAACTTTGCAACAGTTGATAATTTCTCCTATCTAGGGTCGAAAATCACAACCGATAGCAGCTACGACGATGAAATCCGCCCAAGGTTGTTGTCAGCCAACAGAGCCTATTTCAGCTTACAAGAACTATTCCCCTCGAAACGTCTCACCATAGGGTCAAAGCTCTTACTGTACAATGATCTTGCCATTCCTCACGTATTCCTCGGAGACTTGGGTTCTTAGCAATAAGAATTGCGAAATCTTGGCCGCGTTCGAGAAAAGAATCCTCCGAAAGATGTTTGGCCCCCGACATGAGAATGGACGATTCCGTAGCCTACCTAATGACAAAATCTATGAACGATACCATGGCCGCCTGGTTGTGGATAAAGTCCGACTCAATAGGTTACGGTGGGCGGGACACTTAATCCGTATGGATGAGGTTGAGCTAGCCCGGAAAATCTATAAAGGCAGTATCTATGGTAGAAAAAGAAGACGAGGCAGACCCTGCCTAAGATGGAGCGATGGCGTAGGGCAGGACGCCAGACAGCTTTTAGGGATATCGAATTGGTGGACCTCGGCGCAAAACCGGGATATCTGGAGCTCCTTATTAAGGTAGGCCTAGACCGGATACCGGTTGTTGCGCCATTGATGATGGCGATACAGAATTTCTCGAATATATTGGACAAACTTTTGGTTAATTACGTTGTTTTGTAATGAGATCCTTTTTTAAGTAAAGAGACTTTTAAAACTCTGACTTCATAGCTGCTTTTCAGTTTCCACGGCCACAGACAATCGCGATTGATGAAATTTCAGAACAAATGTACGTCAATTATTTAGATCGTACTAGGTTAAATGATTGGTTTGAAGGCTGCATTAGTAACTCACAACTGTGCAGGTAATATTAAATTTGCTGTGCTGCATTCTGTCACCTTGCTGGCATGGGCCATCAAGTGGGTCAATAAAGTGACTAACGCAATGGGACGGTGCTTATTAGAAGCATTCGCCCAGTTAGATACTGGTCTAGTCAACGAAAGTGATATAAACAGTTATCGGAAAGATGGGTCCAGTTCCATTGTAAATCAGACATTTGTCAGCCCTGGCGAGTTAGCAAGGAGTTCATGTAAAGCGACCACCAGGCAATCGCCCCTGAATTAGGAGCGGAACCGCAATTCCACGCCTAAAGCCAAAATCGAAAGGAACGGCAGGATGGTCAGCAAAAGTAATGGACGAACACACATTTGGAAGTGTCCCTAGACCTGCCTTGCAAGGCAGGCACCTCCACGGATAGAGCTCTCCATGCCAGACAATGCATCACTATGGCATGTGAGGCACAAAAAGATCCAATTACTAGTGGAATAGTGAACTACTGGTCGCTGAGAACCAAGGAAGCCTTTCATCGTTAGCAGTATGGAATCCGCAAAACCCGCCGTAACTTTGTTAGTAATAGCTGAATTTCCTTCAAACTTCCCAATATAACTTATACTTATGCCAAACTTTATACTAAGGGGGTTTACCAACTAAATTTCTAAAATATGGTAATATACAGGCATTGGAGAAGTTCACCGACACATTCGAACGTAAAGTTCTACGTCGAATACTTGGACTGGTAAAAGATGGAGCTGAATGGAATTAGATACAACCGTCAGTTGTATCAGCTCTATAAGGAGGTGGTAAAGCTACGAAAAGTGCAGTGATGGAGGACATGCGAATGCCTAACAGGGTATTTAAAGGCACACCTGAAGTACGCGGCCCAGTATGAAAGCTTCGTAAACGATGGGAGGACTCAATGAATAAGGCCAGTAAAAAGTTGCTGAAATTTCTAACTAGAAATCTATGCTGGAGGCCAAGGACCGATTTGGTCTGTCGCCTCCCTGAGCGGATATCGGAATATGACATATTTTGACAGTACTAACTAAGACCTTTTATTTTATACCCCATAGGGGTGCATTAGGTGAAAAGAAATTTTACGCCATCAATTTGAATAACCAGCGCCTCCTAAACTCCTAAAATGTATGTCATTCTCTATATGCGTGGGATTTCATAGTTCTTATATGTCCACCAAATTTTGTTTTAATCGGTGTAATCGACTCTTCAGCTATGAAAAGTTTTGTGTATCTCTTATATCAAAATATTTCAGTGCACCTTTGTCCCATTTGTACCTAGCACGTAATGTATATGCACATATTATATCAGAGTTTTCTCTTTAGCGTGATACTTTCATTCGAAATCCTAGCATTTTCACTAAAACGACAACTTTCACCAATTATGATTTGGTTAGTAATAGTTAGATTTAGTAGGATCATGCTTCATACTGTAGCCTATACTACTGCAATTTTATGAATCTAGATGAACGTAAGGGGACTTTTACAGTCAATTACTAAAAATTAAATTTTAGTTATGTAGGGTATTTTGGCACCGTATAGTGGCAACTTTGAGACTTTTTTCAAATATTTCGTTTGGGTAGATTCTGGGGATGGGGCCGTGAAAGACGTGACCGCTGACCAATCCCGCCTTCCCCGTTTGGCATTAAATGTCAGAACTGAGCTTTAAAAAGTACTAATCAAGACCCTCCATTTGACTCCACATGACTGTATTCGGTGAAAACATTTTACAGTATTCTTTTGTATATATTGTATTAGGACGCGCTAGGAGAGTAGGGTACTATCGCCACTAATATGGAGTATAGTAGTTGTTGGACTACTAAGAGCATTCGACTATATGACATAGAAGTTAAACGAAAAACGGAGGCCAAATATTTAAGGATTACACTAGACCGCAAACTATTCTGGAAGATGCATACGAGCACATATGTAGAAAAGCATCAAGGGCTTTAATGATTTAAAATGAAGATGCGCCCCAAAATACTATATTGGAGGGACACTGCGATTAAAGATCCAAAATATATTACAATTCATTTGAAAACCGCGTACAAATAAACATAATGAAAATATTTTAATATATATTGAATTGGATAGCCTCTGACTAGAAATTTCAATATTATTTGAACCTGTAAGTTTGAGCCACGCGTCAGGTGAATTGACAATTTGTCATGTCAAAGCGCAACTCGTTACCTACGTATTCTGTTAATTATAGAAGCAAGTATTTAGCTATTCCTGATAATGTATTTCTAAAGGACATCCACTATATGTATATACATATGTATGCCGAATTTAAAAGTAGTAGCAGAAAAAGCGTACTTTGAGGATGAAAATAAAGGACGCAACTGATTACCTGAAAGTAATACTACACATGAAAAACATTTCTTTTTCCATCTCAATAAATCCACTGAATACGTTTGTGGTTTTATCAGCTTTGACTAGTCTTTCTATCTCCGTTAATCCGTGTCTAGACTCATTGAAGCCTCTTATGAATGGAAAGAGGGAACCGAGCAACAGAAATGTACGCTTATGAACGAACATCAATATTCCTAATTATAATGAAGCATTTGATTCAGCATCCGTTTCAACTCCAATAATAATTGAAAAATACCCTTCGGAGAGAGAATGTTGGGCAATATGAGGGAATACCTGCGTTGTTGTTATCTACAATAACTTGAAACGACTGAGTTTGAAAACGAAGCCATTGCAGTTATTAGAAAATATATGAGCGTTGCTATTGGAAATAGACTCCTATTAGTATTGTGCTGCGCTGGGCCCCTTTGCACTGACTGAAGCCATGTCAATGAATTTTATTAATAACTAAATAGGTATTTGGGCAGACAATTGTTGCCTTCTTCAGTTAAATGAACCCAGAAATACTCTTAACCTAAATATAGACCAAATTTTTCTAATTTAATTGTTTTAATTACCATGCTAATTTGACTGTCTCTTCTATGGTATCAATGAAATGAGTGCATTGCCCAAATCTGTATTTAAACGGTGCTCCTAATGATCTTTTCCGTTAAAGAAGCTCTAGTGGGAGTCCAGTTTGTTGACCCTCCCTTGCATTTTAAGATCTTATTCCACGATGTGCCTTGCAACTGTAGAATTAAGATGTATTTTCTCCCACGTTTAACTAGCCACTGCCGGGCCAGATTGCAGCAGTGTGTGAAATTCTCACCCACTAACACCACCTCCTCTCCCCCTTCTCCTTCTTTCTTCCGCATGAAACCGCCGCAGAAAATTATTTCACGGGGAGGACTATGCTCTAAGCCACCATGTCTTCCGTTTTCTTTCGCGCTCTTCTTGCTTGCTCCGCTTTTCCAAGTTCCGACTGGATCCTTTTGATTGAGGACTTCATCATATAATAATTTCCCTCGGACTTCAGCATTTACAGCGATATTCTGTGGGTTAATTCTGATTTTCAGAGAGTTTTCCACACCACATTCAGGGCAAAAGGAAGCACCATGCAACCTGAATTGATACAGTTATTTCCTGCAACCAGCATGGCCTGACAGAAATTGAATCAGGTGGTATATGATCCCATCGTGTCGTTGGCGAATCCACTCCTCAATACGGGGAATCAAAGTGGCGGTTCAGCGACCCCACTGCGAACCATCCCGCCGTTGCTGCCACTTCCTTGCCTTGCCTTGCCGATTTTCGGTATTCTTTTCAAGTGCAGGCAGGGTGCCTCACTTGACAGAATGTCCATCGGGATCATTCCCGCAATAACATACGCTGCCTTGCTTGCATTTTTGACGTCCAACGTCAACACGCACAGCATTTATTAGACGACATCGCGTCTCCAGCCAGTTTCAAAACAACGTCCACGGCATAGATCGTTGAGTGGACTTGTCAAAATTAAAATTGTCGCTCTGATAGGGAGAAGACTATTGTAGACAACCCTTTCAAGCATCATTCCTACCGTGTCGATAAGGCAAATCGGGCGGTTTCGTGATCGACGGCCCGGTTATTTATTGGACTTCAGGAGCAAAACTAATTTTTCCCTCTTCCATCTAGCAGCGAAACCTCCTTCTACCATGCGTATTTCCAATGAGCTTATAAATTAGTTGGTCTGGTTGTAACAGCGAGATCCAAACCCTATTATATAAATCCAAACCTGGAGATTTATTTCCACCTATTCTCCGGCAAACCTCAGCAAGCTCCTCTTCAGTTAAAGTAGGTATGGTGTAGATGTCCTATGCTTGTTTAGCATCACGGTATAGAGTAGATGCGGGCAGGACGCTTGTAGTGTTCGCCCTCTCATCTTCTTCTAAATAACCGTCTACGCTGTTCCCAGGGGCTTTGGTCTACCTCGTTTAAGCATTCATGCTTGTTGGTCCGTGCAATCGTTTCTAGTTGAAGTCTCGTCTTTCTCTAGATCGTTGGCAGATCCTTCTAGCTCGAAAACATACAGCCCGAAATTCCGCGATCCCATTATTCAAACAATGGCCTTTTTGCGAGGACTTGCCGCCTCGGCATAGCAGCGTCGCCTGCTCTCAGTGTGCGTCTGTTCATTTGCTCTACCTTTTCTGAAGGCGCACCACCAGGATTTCGGCCTACCAGTAGCATTTCTATGAATGCACTCTCTTCAAACTTTTTCACGAACCAACGCTGATTTCTTGCTCCGCGGGAACGCACATCGCCGCATGGCTCATATACGATCTGGAGGAAAATTGCCTGTTAGTTGCTATGAGTATAATGCTCACTGACAAACCAAGCCATTCTCTTTATGGTACTCATATATGTTAGATCGACTATTGAGTCCGACCCTGTCTCATGAAAGGTGGACACATTTCCTGTATTTGCAAGCACCAAGCATAGTTCCGCGAAAGCCTCTAGCAGGATACGGCCCTTTGTGTTCATGATTCGACTGTGCCAATCAATAGCCTAAGCGTTGAAATCACCCGCTATGATCTTGGGATTTCGACTTTTTGCATCCGAAACCACCATACCGAATATTCCCTCGAATACTGCTATCGTTCATCACTTCTTGAAAGGCTAAATTTCCACACGCCCATATTGTCCAGTTATATCTGCAGCTCAGCCACTACTTTTATTGTTACGATAAGGCTTGCTGATTATTGCAGCCTCGATTCCCTTCTTATATGTGGTCTACCAGAGCAGGTCTTGTACTGCCTCGCAGTGGTTGAGATTGATTATCAATTTCATCAATTTCAATTCAATTTCAAATTTATCAATTTCATTTCCTCACTGCATCCAAGGCTCTCTTAAGCACTGGGCTTCGCCTGAGAGACACCTGATCCCAGAGTCAGCAAACGACCAAACCTATTGTTATTTTACCAGCCGTCAGCAGTTTGAACGCTGCTTCAGCTGGTAAGTCCGTACAGTTGAATCCCGATAATTCGTATCGTCAAGAGACTGATGATTTGGAACGAAATATCGGAATTACTAGTTATCGGGAATGAAAAATAGAGAAAACTAACCCTTGAGACCAGCGAATTTGTACGATTTGGCCAAAAATACAAATTATCGATATACGAATTATCGGGGTTTCACTGTAGTCGCCGTCTGTGTGCCGCCGTATGCCATCCTCACTTATCTGATTGCGAAATCTTGCAAACTGAGTGGTCTGAACTTCTTTTCTAATGCCCGCGGATATCGATGTCTTTATATTGTGTCATAATCTCTTTCATTCTGGCTCGTACTTGTGCCCCTTCTCCTAGGAACCTACCGTGTCGAGGGAATTTTCAGCATCAAATCTCTTTTTTGGAAGTACTAATTCGACTGACTCTTTCTCCAATGATAATAACTATACTAATCAATTCAGTCCATAATTTTCTTTTTCATGTCTCACTGTTCTTTTTGGGGCTCTACCTCCTTTGGGGATCATTCCAGTTTCCAAGAACTTTATACAGAGCTACAGAATAAGACGACCTAGATCCGTTAGAGGCGTGATTTCACTATGAAACTTCCTACCCCAAACTTAACTGTTTTCGAGGTACTCGGGTTTTAATTTTTTTTTATAAAAATGGTCGACTTTTGGGCTATTAAATTAGATATTTTGAAATACGTGACTCTCTTATTATTTAATGTTTACATGTAGAATATGTACATAGATGCTTTATGACCTCAATAATTGTACGTTAATTAACTAAATAGGTCGTTGTAGTTGATTGAAAGTTAAAAAAGTTGGTACAAATTTAAAAAGTTTATTTTTTTCTTACAGGATATTTTAAAAAAAATATGGCAAATATGCCTGAAAAAATATCCACATTTTATCAGTTATCCAACGAGGTATAACAATCTAGGGTTTTATTTAAACTCATAGAAAAAACTTAGCTTCTTATGCTACATGGGATTTCAAAATAATGGCGCTTATTTCATCTAATTTATAATATGTACGCAGATGTGAGTAAGAAAAATAATGTGCTGTGTTTGGCTGTTTCCTATTCTTAGTTAGTCTGCTTATATGATCCGTCCATGGTAGATGCGATATTATTTTTTTTTCTGTTTCCTACTCGAGTTGAATTTGTTTCTGGACTGATTCTCTTCTAATTGTGACTACTGTGCTTCTTTACAGGACTCCGATTTGTGCTTTTGATACGGAACTGTTGAAGATGACAATATCTTGATTTGCTACGTATACTGCAATTGTGTGTCCGTACAAGCTCGCAATGAACACATAGCACGCTATCCCCGTCGTCGAGTGCCGGATGTAAACGTGTTCGACAGAGTTTATCGAATACTTGGAGCAACTGGTTCCGTTTCCAGACGACGTACAGATAAAGATAAAGATGTGATTACGATACAATCAGAATAAGGAAATCCTAATAAGAAGAGAGTATGAGGATCACAAGATAGATTCGGCGTGAATGTTTGGATGGGCATCATTTCTAATCATTTGATTGGGCCTTAATTTCTCCCTAATAATTTAAATGGCGAAAACTACCAAAATTTCCTGAGAGGTGACATAGGCGACTTACTGGAGGATCGTCCACTCAATCTACTTCGAGACATGTGGTTTCATAATGACTGTCCTGCGCATTTCGCATTAGAGAATGGCTGGACAAATTATCTCAACTAGTGGATTGGACAAGGTGGGTCTTTACCCTGCCCAGCGAGAAGTCCAGACGTCCATGGATTTTTATCTCTGGGGGCACATGAAGAAGCTCGTGTACAGTGAGCTCAACCCAATTCCATCAGTTGAGATTCTGAAAGAAAGAATAATTAATGCGGCGAATGAAGTAAGAAGGACTTTGACAACTGGTGTAGTGAAAAGTAAACTTCTCAAAAGAGTGCGAAAATGTGTGCAAAACAGAGATGAGTGGAGTCGATCGTCCACCTTGCGGAATTTACTCAGACGCGTCAAGGATCCTTTGGCAGCGGAGGAAAAAGCGAGATTTACCGAATAACGTGCCGCGACAGTCGAAACGCCTGATAACGACTAGATTTAATGAGCACATCAGGAAAGTAGTGTTCGGAAACAAAAGTCGTGCATAAGATCATCAGTGGCAGTGCACATTGTCGAGGAAGCCCATACCATTAAACGCGAAAATCTTGAACTCTTGCGTCATACAAACCGAACGACAACCTTGAATCCTTATGAAAGTCTAGAAATTTTAAGAGAAGACGGGACGCGGTTATTAAACACAGATTCCGGTAATTGCCCCTCAAAATTAATAAGACTTGCCGCGATAATTAATAGATAATTAGGTTAATAATTTAAAGTTTTTTTTTTGGTTAAAAAGTATTTTTAGTATAAATAGAACGGTAGAATCGTAATTGTTTTCAGTAGCTTTGTACTGATGGGAGGGAGTAAGTTGCTCCCGAAACATATATATAATAAAATAATAAAATAAAATTGCAGTTTGGAGTAAGCTACTGGTCTATCAACAGAGATGAAATTTATAGGTATTTGATTAGAACATAAAAGTTAAATAAATGTTATTTTGTACTCATCTATTGTTTTATTTAGTTACTTAAGTTCAAAGAATAAATTAGATTAAATAAGCGCCATTATTTTTAAATCCCATGTAGCATAAGAAGCTAAGTTTTTTCTATGAGTTTAAATAAAACCCTAGATTGCTATACTTCGTTGGATAGCTGATACGTACATACTTTCAGCCACATCCGCAAAGCAGTTGCCACATTTTTTTTTTGAGATATCCTGTAACGAAAATTAAACTTTTTAAATTTGTACTAACTTTTTCAACTTTGAATCGTCTACAACAACCTATTTAGTTAAGTTACGTACAATTGTAGTTATTGAGGTAATAATGCATCTTATTCTACATGTGAAAATTAAATAATAATAAGCATGGGCTGATCACGGGAACATGTCCGATATGAGCCGCAAGCAGTACTTGATAGTTCTGCTTGCGGCATGTATTGGGACCGGCAAGTTCTGACTGATCGCCATACCGCACACAATAAGCCTGTCGTACTGTTAGTTGACAAGACGGGTCGCTCCGCGTATATTATTGATGCTGCTATCCCTCATAATAGCAACATTGAACGGAAATACGTGGAGAAAAAGGTGAACTATGAGCCATTGGCTCGGGAAATCAAAGAAATTTGGCGTCTCGGGCGGGTGGTTGTAGTTCCCATAATATTGTCAGCTACAGGTATTGTACTTAAATCCCTGACGGCTTCCCTTGATGTCCTGGGACTTTCGCACAGTCTGGTTCAAACCATGCAGAAGTACACCATTCTGCATACGTGCTCGATGTTGTGGGGAGTACTGGACGGATTCTCCCACTGACCTACCACCGGCCACCACCACCAGTGCCCCTTTTAGTTTTTAAGTAGGTAGGATCGTCGGAGCCTAAATGCTTGGCACTTAGTGCTAGTATTAGGTAAAATCCGGCATCTGCCGAGATTGTGATAACTCGGAAATAATAATAAGAGTCCCCAATAATAATAATCGTTGCCACAACAATTTAATTAGAACAGAACCTTGAAGTGTGTTAGAGCACTTCCTTCAGATCAAATCTGACAGCACACAAAGTCATAAGCTGTTCACTATGGAAGAATGCGAAAGATATAACAAGATCTAGATAAACAAGTCGGAATACGCAAAGCTGGCGTTTCGAGGATAAAGGTTTTGCGTTCATCTTATGTGAGAAACTTTCTGCGCACATTTTTTCATTCGTATTTGGCTAAAAATTCAAAATATTCCTTCATATTTTTTTAAACTACATGGAATATGTACATATTACAGACGTATGTAGATATTATGCTCACGTTAAACAAACAAACATTATCTATTACCGAAAACTGTATTCTAAATGCAAGTATGTAAATTGATCGTACACCTATTTTCGATTTACTTCGTGCATAAAAGTATACATATGTACATAGGAAGTGTGTATATTGAATACCGCTTGTTCAGTGTACAAATATATCTATCTGAATGAGGCACTACCACAAAGCTTCATTTACAAATACACACCATATAAATACATACATATGTCTCTTTGGAGTAATTGATATTTATATAAACATTATTGAAAAACTAAAACAAAATGTTTCCCTGCGGCCTCCCATTCATGTCAGCACATTTTGTTGTGGAATCGACGAATTGATATGGGATGATGGCGTCATATCCGTATGTACCATGTCATACCCCCTTCTATAACTTTGTTAATTAGTTGGATTTCCTTCAAACTTTCCGAAGTTATATTATCCTAAAGTTATGCCTTAAATTATTCCTTATGCAAGTTTTAGCATGAACTCATTTGGGCTTTGCGGCTAAATTTCTAAAATATGCTAATATACTTTATTTGTGTAGATATCGGAATGGGATGTATTTTGAGGCATAGATTTCGTTTAGATACACCACTGCAATTTTTTTCAGATTTTAAGAACGATGGATTTTTTCAACTCAAACATGAGATCTCTTTTTTGGGTCCTCCAGATTTTGCTGACATTTTCGCCTAGGTCTTCTAGGTCGGGGTTTCACCTTTTTCAGTATCTTTACATACGATAGATTTTCTTTGCCGGAAGCCGCTAGGCGAATTTGCACTTTTGGTTTCTTCTTCCGACGATATCTATTTGTCCATCACACACATTTTTCTCGGAGACGGTTGCAGCGATTGATACCAAATTTGGTGGGAACTGCGAAAGCTGACGCATATAGTGGGTTATATAATTCTACATCGAATTTAAGGGAGGGTCCATGCAAAAGGAGGGTGTAATTTTTTCATCAAATATAATCACGTGGGGTATTAAATGAAAGGTATCGGCTAGTAATTTCCGAAGGCGGTCTTAGTTTTGAGATTTGTGGGAAAGGTGGGGAGTGGGGGGTCGAAAGTGATCATTTCTTTAACGGACCCATTCTAAGGATCTACCCAACCGAAATATCTGAAAAGGAGGCTGCCACTATATGATGCCTAGGCTTCGAAATACCCTCCATACCAAAATCCTTTCAAATAAAGTTCATAATAGTATATTACTATAATAATTTTTAGTAATTGGCTGGAAACCTTCCCTCCCATTAAGTTTATTCTAGCTCGCAATAATATAGTGTATAATATAGGGCATGATGCTACCAAGTTTGGTGAAAATCGCACTATCGCTAACAAAGTTATAGTAGGTCAAAGTTGTTGCTTCTTTGCAAATTCAAGACTTTGATTGTCAATATCACCTGAATGCGCATATTCTCACATAATATATGCATATATTACGTACTGCGTACTAATGGGACACATGCACACTTTATAAAAGAGATACACAAAACCCGACTTGTCTTGTTTACGACCTTAATCTTTTTAAAGTTTTGTATGCAAAGGAAAACCACATTAAAATCGGTTCAATGTCTGTCTGTCTGGCCGCCTCTCTGTCTCTGTCTGTCGGCCATACGCACATTTCTCAGAAACGACTATGCCGATTGATATGAAATTTGGTGAGAAGATGGAAAGTATGAACGCCCAGACATGTAGTGAATGACATCTTTCTACGCTGAGATTAAGGGGGGTCCTCGTACATGCAAAGAGGGGTGTAAAATTTTTTTTAACCGAATGTAGTCATGTTGGGTATCAAACGAAAGGTCTTGATTATTACTTTCTGTCTATTTTTGACATTTATTGGAAAGGTAGGGGTCGAAACGGACCCATTTTCGAAAACTAGCCAACCGAAAAATCGTGAAGATTCCTCTGTGCGGCATTCTCACTTTGGGCGTATGTTTTCCCCCTTCTGAATTTCGGACCCCTTTGTTGGACTGATTAAGATGCTTTTTTCCTTTTCGGCGCCTGTTGTCTCACACTTTCTTATTTGATCGAAGGTCGATGACCTTCTGCTTTGGGGTGCTTGGCTTTTCCTTCGATTTTCTACCTTTTTTCTGTGACCTATAGTAAAGCACCCTAATGGCTCTAACCATGTTCTTAATGGCTTGATGTACGTTGTACTTCTCCTTGCTGAATTCGGACAGCTCAACTATTTTAGCCCCAAGCTGCATAAAAGGTATTCCTTCTAGGTCAGGGCTCTGTTCTCGGTAAGTCTTGACCAGATTACAACTTTTACAGACTTCTTCACCTTTTTCAATTGCCAAGCTTCCATGAGCTTTCTCTTTTCTCGTCTTTGCTATTGGTAGAGATCATAAAATTTATGAGCTTCTCCTGGATAGCTTTTTTTGGCCAGCTATCTCCTTTCAGCTCATCATTCTTTGCCTTTTCGATTGGGTTTTTGGCAGAGTTGTGCTTCGTTGGAGCACCTCCTCCTCCAAATCTAAAACACTTGTAGCATTAGATGCCACGTTGGCCAAGTTGTTCACTACCGAGACACTGGGGTCAAGGGATATCAACGGCCGGAAGCCCGCTTGCTTACTCCCAAAACCCGCCAGTAGTAGGGTGCAGAGCCCCTACACCGTAACTTTACTCCTTCTCTGTCTGTTTGTCACACGTACTTTTCTCAGAAATAGCTATACTGATTGACACGAAATCTTGCGAGAAGGTGGGAACTGTGAACCCTCACACATGCTGTGAATAACATCTGTCTACGTTAAAATAAAGGGCGAGGGGGCTCATAAATGCAAAACAGAGGTATAAAAATGTTTCTCACCGAATATAGCTATACTGGGTATCAAATGAAAGGTCTTGATTAGTGCTTTTCGACCTAAACTGCTAAATTTCAATATTGAGTAGTCTGACATGCTAAACGCCTATACATTACGGACTACGCAGGAATAGGATAGTTCTGCATTCAATTATACTCACGGAAGAAATAAGCAAAACCTTCCATACCTGAAGCGCCGAGCTTCCGGTTTCCCGACTTGTTTCTATTATATATTCGTGGACGGGGTTGTAGACTTCCACTTTATCTGTAAACAATTTCTGCCCCATACTAGTGTATTTTACGTGAAAAGTTTCAATACCCAGTTTAACTATGCTAGTATCGATTGCAGCTTTTGGTAAATTAAGAAAAATAATACGCGGATTCTTAACATTAAACTTTTTACCCGCATCTGCACACATCAAATGTTGCCACCGAACTCTTGCAATAATTTTATCTTCCATCCTTTTCCTCTGTTCTATAATAAAATTCAGAACTGCACCTACTTATAGATATCTGCTCCTTCAGGCAAGACCGATTGCCGCGAGGTGGGTGGTAGAGGGTGGCGTAAGAAATAAAGGCTATATAGGGCCGATGTGCACCTCCCCTCGGAGGGGTGTGGCGAAATAACCACAGAAATCAATTAAATGGTCGATTCTAAGCCACTTTTTTTTGCGAAAAGAAATCATTTTTACAAAAACAATTAAAATGATAGTGAAAAACTGTTAACTTATATTTAAGCGAGAGAAAGCCCATATTTTTATACTTTAGTATTTTTGCATTTTTTGTATTTTTTGAAATACTTAAAGAAAAGGATTATTTCGTTTAGAATAAAAAAAATTGTTTAGTGGTGAATCACCCTTTTCTCTGAAACTAGGAACTTTATATTCACTAAATTTCCAAAATCTATTGCAAGGGTTTAAATATAGTAGATTCTCAAGGAATTCGGCTTACTTTCAATTTATAGGAGAAAACCAGGTTTTGTTTTTATTGATTTTTATATAAAAAATTCAGGTAATTACATTATTTTGATCATAGCTTCGCGATAAATAATATCGCGTGACTTCTTGCATACCTCATTTTAAAGGCTTTAAAAGAGCATTGGCTCATTAATCATTAATTTTTTTAAAATTTTTAAAATCCCTCCATGGAGAAGGCACTTATCGGCCCTATATAATCTTTATTTCTTATGCCACCCTCTACCACCCACCCAACCCGCGGCAATCGGTCTTGCCTGAAAGAATTTGGAGGTTGAAAGCTTTAATGACTGGACTAGTATTACATCATCATCATCATCATCAACGGCGCAACAACCAGTATCCGGTCTAGGCCTGCCTTAATAAGGAACTCCAGACATCCCGGTTTTGGGCCGAGGTCCACCAATTCGATATCCCCAAAAGCTGTCTGGCGTCCTGACCTACGCCATCGCTCCATCGCAGGCAGGGTCTGCTCCGTCTTCTTTTTCTATCATAGATATCCCCCATCTCACATCAACGATCTCGTCGCTATGTAGGCTACGGAATCATCCATTCTCATGCAGGGGGCCAAAAATTCTTCGGAGAATTCTTCCCTAGGACGCGGCCAACAGTTCGCAATGTTTCTTGCTTAGAACCCAAGCGTCCGAGGAATATATGAGGACTGGGAAGATCATTGTCTTGTACAGTAAAAGCTTTGACCCTATGGTGAGACGTTTCGAGCGGAACAGTTTTTGTAAGCTGAAATAGGCTCTATTGGCTGACAACAACCGTGCGCGGATTCCATCATCATAGCTGTTATCGGTTGTGATTTTCGACCCTAGAAAAGAGAAAGGTCTTGAAGTTGTATTCTCCTATCCTTATTCTTCCCGTTTCACCAGTACGGTTTGATGTTGTTGGTTGGTTGGTTTTCGGTACTGACGTTGCCAGCAATATAATATTTTGTAATTACACTAGGCGACATAATTCATCGTACGGCATTTGAAAACGTAATAAACTACATTTATTTGAATTAACCCAGAATATACGGTATAAAAAAAGAAACATAACGAATAGGCAACTCAAATAACCTTTGTATTCATTTACACTTCCTTACAGTTTTAGCACAAATTAATAAAGTAATAAAAAAAAATGATAATTCAAAGTAAAAAAAGTGATCTTACCACTATTTTTATTCTGAGATATTTGTCTATCAGTTAAATGTCTATGCTTCGTTGGGCCTCCTTTGGTTCCAGGACTGATTGCATCCGCAATGGCATAGATGACACAAGTTTGCGGGTAATACTTTGAGGTATACTATTTCATTCATCCTGTAGAACGTTTTTTAGAGAACTCTTTAATGTAATGTAGTGTTTGTGTATTTGCTTTTCGTGCTAGTCCCACAAATGTTCGACTGGGTTTTCGTCTGGACTTTGCTTTGATAAATGCAGTTGCTTTGGAACATTATACAGTAACCACTTACGTAGTATACGAGCTGTATTTTTGGGGTTTTTGTCCTGTTGGAAAATATAACTTAGACCCAAGGCCATTTTATTGACAGATTCCTGTACATTGTGTTTCAAAATATTTAGGAAAACCATCAATAAACACTAGATTACCGAACCCTAACCAACTTATACTCCCCTAAGCAAGCACATCAACTGCGCCGTGTTTCGCGGTGCTCCAAAGGCTCTTCGTCTCTAATGCAGTACCTTATTTCCGCCAAACTTTTGGTCGACCATCGTCATCAAATGTCTTGTACTGGCTCTGTAAACACAACTTGTTTCCAGAACGACATGTCCTCGTCTTTGAGTAGAAAAAAAAATTATTTTCTTTTAAATTTTTTAAGGGGGCATCCCGTGTGAAGGTCTTTTTTTGCCTTTTTTCGAAAATTTTTTGTGAAGAACTGGATTAAGATACAAATGCGATTTTTTCACCATAGATTTACTGATGCCTTGAGCATGCGTGGTAATTTTTTTAGCCCGATCTTATAGTTCGTTATTGAAATACGGAGGAATTTATACAGCCATCTTTATAAAAAGCTGTTTTTCTGCTGCCACGCTAGAAGGCGCTGTGGTCTTAAAGGAAAAAAAGTAAACGGCATTTTAATGTACAGACTTAACTACAGTCCGCAAAACTAGGATTGTTAAAAAACATTAAAAGCAAAATTGTTGGTGCCTTGTTAAACTCTTTTTTGTGAACTGCGGTGTTTTTTCACGGTTTCTTCATTGAATAAAAAAAACAACTACTAAATGAATTGCAATTATCGTAGTTTGCGGGCCGTAGAAATATGTTCTAAATAAGTCCTGAACATTTCAAAGAATTTAGTTGGATAGATTTTGGGCTATGGTGGCAGCCCATTTTCAACATGCAGTTTCGAGAAAAACGCATTTAAAAAGTAGATTGCAATTTTTAGCCATAAAACCTTAACTGGCCGTTAATCTGCTATACCTAATCCATAAACCTTAGGCTTCTTCAAGAAACAAATTTACAATCTTGGCTTTAATTCTTGTCCTTTTAGCGAAGTCATTCGAACGTCATTCGGACCGATAAATTCGAGCTTTATTACGGCAATCGACATAAATTTGGCATGTGACTTATCACGTGTTTAACACTATAACGACTCCAAATATAAAAAAATTACTTTACCCATATATTCTATATTTATATCTATATCTAGATACAATTGAAGCCAACAAAAAAATTCGACTCCGCGGATCCGACTCACGGAATGACCCCTTTAAATCCACTGATGACGGACTTTTTCCTAGCTATCCTAGAAAAATTCCCGTGTTTAAGTTCTTTGCATTGTCCTAGTGCTAACCTCTACATTACACTTTTGCAAGAGTTCTTCTCTTAGTTTTACGCCACTTGTTATTGGCTTTTTGCGTATTACCCTCAGTATCACTCTTGCTTCCTTTTCAGATAACTTACAAGCGCGCCATGTTCCATTTCATATTCCACTTTTCTCGTTTCTTTATAACTTTTCACGATACGTTGGATTGTTGACATCGATTTTTTTTACCATTTTAGCTATTTTCGGTAATGGTTTCTTTTCGCAAGCTCACAAATTAATCAAAATTTGTCTAAAATCGGTCGATATTACTTTGTACGCGACATTGCAAATTTATAATTTGAACTGCGATCAATGCGTTGAGACTGACCGCAGTCGAGAAACCGGAAGCTTACGCTTCAGGTATAAAAGGTTTTGTGTTTCCCTATGTGAGGACCATAACGTAGTTTTCCATTGGCTTATCGCATTGACCCGAGATATTTAAATCGCTCACTTCTGGGCAGGTTACTGCCATTGCCAGAACTGAGCGGTTTAAATATCTCCAGTCAATGCTATCAGCCAATGAAAAACTGCCTAATGAAATTGCTTCACGCATTAATACAACCTGGATGAGGTGACATTCCACAGCTGGTGTTCTTTATGATCGACGTATCAGCGAACGTCTTAAATCTAAAATTTACTACAATGTCGTCAGTCCGCTGCTCTCTATAGTTCTCTATAAAAAACAATGAAAGGCGTTTTGCGGTAATGGGAACGAAGATGTTGTATTGCAATGGTGGCGTGACACGTTTTGATCACGTCTGAAATGAGAATATCCGCGATCGATTTGGCTTTGTACCAATCGTGGAAAAACTGTGTGTGAAGCGATGGTGTGGTGACGTAATTCACACTAACGAAAATTCAGTTACCAATATTGGTCTGAACCACAGTAGATCTACTATAAGCAGTACCCTTACAAAAATGACCCCACTTGCAAATGTGCTTGCAGAAGATTATCTGTACACATCAGAGACGCTAAACAAGGAAAAGGCATAATCTTCGTCAAATCGTATTGTTAAGAGAGAGATCGATGAGCTTTTGCTATTCTGGTATTGCGGCGTGCTCACCCATATAGCAAAAAGTTGTTTCACGTATTCACTTATACATAAGCAAAAACTTGCCAATCTCACCAATACATTGGCAAGTCCGGGCGGTATGTTAAACACAGCTGATCGGGTTTTCGGTACATCTCGCTCATGCTCAAGGGCAAAACAATTTGAAATCGTGTGTACTCGCACTGATTTCCCCCCTTGAGGGGCAAGGGGGAGTGAGGCAGCTGTCTAGTATCTAACTGTGGTCTGAACATCGAAGTCAATGGCAAGCAACCAAAAAGAGGGCCAAAACAACGGCAGCTTGATATGCTGGATGGGTATTTAAAGGTCCCGCGATTATATCCTGATCAGGCATTTGATAAAATTGAATGACTAAATCGATCATGACGAGCCGACCCCGCTTGTGAACGGGACAAAGGCTGAAGAAAAAGAAAAAGATGTGAGGAGCGACGAGTGCACGACAGCTCCGTGTAATATAGCTAAAAATTCCATTGCCGTCTATTTTCTAGAAAGCGATTTAAATAAATCATTTGATGGAAAGCCCTGTATTGATAATAATCAACCTCATACGCTTCACACTCTGAGTTTAACATTATTAGCAAATGCCAAGAATTTAACCAACATCAAATATAAAAAAAGGCTGGGGAAAATTAGATTCTTCTTGAATGGAATTATAATATGTCACTCGAATGTCAATTATTCTCTTTAATTATGACGACATCTTATTTGTGTGGCTTACGATGCTGTTAATTCGCACGAAATTGTTAAGCTTGCGGTGCTATAACTTTGACACTAATGGGTGGATTTTCATGAAACTCATGTGTATGTACTAGGCTGTCCTCTATGTCGGTGCAAAATTTAGTACACCTAGGATGAACTTAAGGGGAGTTTTTTATTCAATTTTTAAAAGTTGATACTATACTATTAGTAAATTTATTTGAGCAGATACCGGAATCTCTCGAAGATTAGATTTCACATAAGTGTTTTTCACAAAACCTTAAAAAGGGCTCCAGATAAGTAGATTTTTCATAAATATGACTTTAATATTTCACGCGAATGTCAATTATTCCTGTTAATTATGACGTCAGCATCTTATTTGCATGGCTTTTGGAAGCAGTAAATTGGTGCGAAATTGCTAAGTTTGAAGTGCTATAACTTTGGCATTAATGGCCAGATTTCCATGAAATTTAGCACGCATATGCGGATATTGTCCTCTATGCTGGTGCAACATTCGGAACTCCTAGGATGAATTTAAGGGGGGTTTTCGAGTAAATTTCTAAAAGTTAGTAATATGCTATTAGTAAGTTTATTTGAGCAGATATCGGAATGGGACATATTTTGAAACCTAGATTTCATCTAAGCGCGCCACCCTGATTTTTTTCGGATTTTTAGGTTGTTTAGTATCTGAAAATGAGTCCTGTCTCACTTTAAGTGCGTACATTTACTCACGCACTTTGCATTTCATGCCAAAACTAAATCGAGACCTTTCACGACTATATCCGGTGAAAAAATTGTTTGAATCCCCCCTTTGCATGTATGGGGAGTTCCTCTTTAAAGTCCACCTAAATTTATGAAACTCGCTGTATGCGTGGGATTTCATAGTTTCCATCTGTCCGCCAAATTTCGTTCGGATCGGTTTAGCGGTTTTGGAGAAAAGTGCGTGTGACAGACACAGACAGACATTATATCGATTTTAATAAGGTTTTGTTTTACACAAAACCTTAATAAAGGAAATGCGGAACGGTTGAAGCGGTATTCATACGATAACTTCTGTCGTTTGAAATAAGATGCATATTTGCATTTTTTCTGCTATCACTCAAAAACGATGCCAGGCAAACATTGCAAACAGTGACGGTCATAATACTTGCAATAGAAGTAATAGTATATAATGGAATAAATAATATATAATCAAAATAAAAAATGAAATGGAAAATAATTAACACTTAATATTATGAATTATGTCTCTTACTCTATATGTATCAGGATATGTCTATGGAGAACACAATATTTATTTGTGAAAAGGGGATGGGTTCTGCTCTTATCTTCTAAATTCCAAGGATCCAAGATGCCGTACTTTCTCATCCTTAACAGAAACTCTGCTCCACTAAAGCTTTTAGAAAGTAACGGAATTAAACCACAGCCTCGAACCCATTTTCCAGGAACTTTTGAGCACAAGCCAAATCATCCCAATAGCAACCCCTAAAAAGCTCCCAAATATTATTCGAGCAAAATCACTTTGAGAACGTCTGGTTCTCCTGGCACATGATTTCCGGAAATACTACGGTGCCGGTGGATGTAAACAAAACAATTTTGGCGCGGAAAATTCATTGAGAAGACACACGCATGCCCCGTCCGCGAAAATGTGAAATTCATTCAGAGAATGGAAACCGTAGCTGAAATTGCTCCAGAGGAGTTTTGTGGACTTGGCCTTAAATTCTGCTTCTTCAGTTGAAACGTTTCCTTGCGTGGATAAACGTCTCGAAGCGGTCCTGATGCAGTTACCATACATTTTATGTGGGTGAATCTCTACCGTTTTTAAAGTGGTGAAAAACGATAAAGTTTCTTTGGGAATTTCATTGGTCTAAGCGTTTTCCAATTTTCGCAAGTTCAATTCTGTAAAGCCAGATAATCTTAGGTCCGGGGACTCGTTTTTAGTGTCTCCTTAGTGCAAATTTTCCTCTGTTCGAATTCAATTTATTTTTATGGATGATACCCGGCTTTTGTGAAGTGGATAATCTGTGCGTTCTCTTAGTAAGTTCTGTATAAATGTAAAAGTGGGGGTGGAATAAGTGCGGAAAAGAGAATAGTGATAGTGTCGGTCCAGATAGTGCCAACTGGAAAGTGCTACCTTACCGGGGTATCTACCACAAATACTCGTAGCCTTCTCATATCCCTTCCTTAGCGGATTACTGAAACTCGGCGTGAAGTGATCCCTTCCTACGATTCGATTCCGTGTTGAGAGATTGAAAGGTTAGTGGTTTATAGTCGATAGTGGCAAATTGCTTTTTTATGTTCGTCGATTGCATGCGTGAACGAATTTGACATCAAACGGATAACGTGAAGTATGACGACTATATTTCCCAATATCCAGAGCTATGGGTAGAATTCCCAGACGTCAATTAGGGTTAATATCGGTATTCGATTAGCGTAGATACATTTATCCCAAGTTCTTAGCAAATCGATCTGTTAACGCCAATGAAGGGATGTTGTGAAATATTGCGGTTCGACACAAATCTTTGCATCTTTGCACTGAAACTCATCCATAAGAAGGAGACCGCCTACCAAAAACGAATATCAAAGAAATCCTATTTTAGGCAACGTAATTAGTTTCCAAGCAAATTATCAAAGAAAAATTACGCACTTATTTTCTGGTAGATAGGACGCCCTTAAAAAATGGCGTTAAGATGATAAATGGAGTGTGCAATGTCTCATCAAATTCATGTCGTTGGGGACTTCACCCCTTCATTTTTTTCTTAGAATGCTAATACGGTTAAAAAAAATTCAACTAGTATATCATGTCATATGAAGTCGTTTGCTTAGTTTCAGAAATACTTCTAAAGAACTGGGCTGAAGAATTTGGGTCCTGAAATGTGAGACGGAATCGGTATGCAGTCGAGAAGCTAAATAATAAAAATTTTCTCAGCCTGAAAAATTATTTCTGAAGCCTTCAAGTTGTGTCTCGAATGTCGTCATTCTTTGACATAAAAAACAATACCCGTAGTAGGTGAAGTTCAGGTGTAATTTTTGAATTCCTTTTGTATCCGTACCACTTAAAAACTTTTATATGTGGGATTGTGCTCCTAACTTATTCCTGCCATGTGTGGAGCTAGACTTATTAAGTTTCACCCATCATCACACGTGCCGGCCTCAAGTTTTATTTTATTGGATATAGGCGTAGGTACCCAGTTTTGTAGTTTAGAGAATTTACAATAGTTATCAATTTTTTTCTGTTCCTGTATACCACCCTTCATGGAAGTTATCTTATACTTGCTGGGAAGGAAAAAATATCATATTTCCTAAAAAATAATTCTCTCTTTGCTGGTGAATCTCGACGGTATCCACGCACGGATACAAAATTTTAAATTTTAGACGATCAGAACAGGGACCCTGGGTGCTTTTTATGCGTTACATAAAAATCTCCATAGGGATCTCTTTCGGGAAGCAAAAGTATGTCCAGGGGTTCAATAATTGGTCAAACAATACAAACTAGGCATACTCACCATTTTTTGCAAATGTAATGAAGTGTTGCTTTAATAAAATGATACTTTTTATTATTAAACCATAATTTTTGCCTTAAGAATTAGAACGGTAACCGGTGGCCCAGATGAAGGGTGAAGATTTTTTGAACTGTTTTCTTGTGATTGATTTTTATTTTCCTTTTATTCGCCCAGTCTATGACCATGCAACATAGCTCTCCACTCGTATAAAAGCTATAGATGACTTGCTGTGTCCTCCAGGGCAGAGGCAACTCATCATTTCCCTAAAAAAAGTTTGTGGCTCTGTAGTTCTTTTGCAGTTGTGCAACATGACTCTATCGTTCGTAAAAACTGAAGTTGCGAACTCGTTGTTGATAAGGATGTCTTCAGTGTACAATAGGTGTAGCGCTGGACCTAAGACGCTCTCTCTCAATTTCATAATTTCCATTGCATCATTCGTTCATAAACAACATCTGACATTTCTAATAATTAATTTTGCTTATTTTTAAAACAATCTGGCAATTGGTCGTTTCCCCCTAAATTCAACAACCTAAGTCCATTTCAACAATTCCAAATTTTATTTTTTTAATAATCTTCAAAGGGTACAAGCGAAACTTGACCAACTTGACCCTCCTAAACTTGCACATATTACATAGTATTGGATTCAGGCAGGCGATGGTTCATTGCTTGGAGGAATTTCCATGCCGCATAATATTATACAATGAAATCGGGGGTTACTGTTGTTTTCGCTGAGTCCACATGGATTTTGCAGTTCAAGACCCTGGTTGGCGGAATCAGAGTCAGTGAGACCGAGGCAACTGACTAGATGGACAGCTGATCAGCTGGACATGGGAGATCGTTTTTGGTTTTTGGAAGAAAAGGCGGGGGAGTTCGGGATTCGGAGTGCATTAGATTTGATCATAGCAGGTGTTTTTGATACCAATAGGAGATACGAATAGAAGTCGTTAAAATCCTAAATGTTAATATCTTTGGAAGTTTCTGCTTTGAGTGAATTTATTCAAGTGAATGTGATGCTTTCCATGGGTCTTGAGTCTGAGACGAGTGTCTCTTTTGAGCGCTGCATTGACGAATCCAGGCGCGCTGCCCCGCTGCACTACGTTACAGAGAATATTATCGAATGCAAAAAAGGTCGTCTTTAGTGGAAAGGTCGGAAACATCAATTTGAAAGCCAGAACTTGAGAAACGGAATTTCTTTCTCAGATTCAATTTACACTGAAATAAGATGCTCAGCTATTTATTGATTCTGATCTGTTTTTCTTGTTGGTCGTTCATCGAACACATATGGTTTCGGTGTGGGGGATTCTCATCTATCAGGAAAGAGAAGCATTTTTAACAAGAAAGGTGACAAAGAATTAAACAACCAGTGGCAACAAACACACTTTTTCCTTAATTTTTAATTTAATTAAATCCTTAACAGAAGAGATGGTCACTTTGTGTTTAGTTATAAAAGGAAGTGTCCGGATAGCTGAGTGGTTAGAGCACAAGGCTGTCCTACGGAAGGTCGCGGTTCAAATCTCGCTGGTGGCAGAGGGATTTGTATCGTGATTTGACGTCGGATACCAGTCGACTCAGCTGTGAATGAGTACCTGAGTCAAATCAGGGTACTAATCTCGGGCGAGCGCAATGCTGACCACATTGTCTCCTACAGTCTACTGTAGTGTACCGTTACGGTCTTGAATGAAGTGCTCTAACACACTTCAAGGCCCTGATCCAATATGGATTGTTGTGCCAACGATTATTATTATTATTATATAAAAGGAAGTAACAAATGTGTAAAATGACACTTAAATCAAACAGAGTTCTGTATGAAATATTTTAAATCGTTTTAAGCCATATCCACAATTCTTTTAATCATTTACCTTCCCTTTTATTTCAACTTGTCTCAATCCCGGTAGATACCGAATTTTACCTAATACTATCACTAAGTGCCAAGCATTTAGGTTCGGACGATCTTACCTATATAAAAAAAAAGGGCGCTGATGGTGGTGGCCGGTGGTAGATTAATGGGAGAATCCGTCGAGAACTCCCAGCAAGATCGAGCATGTATGCAGAATGATGCACTCCTGCATGGTTTGAAGTAGACGGATTTAGGTACAATACCCGTAGCTAACAATATTATGGAAATTACAACCACCCGCTGGAGACGCCACATTTTTTTAATTTCCGAGACAGGGGATCATAGCTCATCTCCTTCTCCACGTATTTACGTTCAATGTTGCTATTATGGGAGATAGCAGCATCAGTAATATATGCGGAGCGACCCGTCTTGTCAACTAACAGCACGACAGACTTGTTGTGCGCTACATAGTGATCAGCTAGAGCTTGCCTATCTATCAACTATCAACTACTGCCTGCCCCAACGGGTCATATTCCCGTGATCAGCCCATGCTTCTATTTTATGCAAAGTTTTGATGAATCACCTTACATACAGAATTGTGCCTGCTTGTGTATTGCACCGGTATCATAACAGTGCAGCCACCAATGAGATGGTTCAATGTCTCTAATGCTGAATCATGCATTCTGCATTGGTCGTTCTCCGCCTGTTTTTCCATTATTAGTTTGTTATAAACTCGGGCGGCGACCACGCCGTCCTGAAATTCACACATAAATCCCTCCGTCTCTTGGAAGATGCGGCTTTGTATACAGAAAGGCACTGTGGTGTTGGTACCTTTGGGATGAATGCAGTACAAACGTAGGACATTCTATTTATGTTATTTTATTTTTTTTCTAAGATTTTCCTTTTACTATATCGATTGATTCTATTTTTCATTTACTTCCTTTCGTATTCCGTTATTCCTTTTGAGAAGTTCTTCTTCCCCTTTTCATTTCTAACCCGCAAGGATCACATTAGATAAGGGGCATGCTCCAACAGAATGGCCAAAGGATGTCAAGGCAGGGTGGAAACCACTAAAGCCGTGCCTCGCCATTCATTTGAGGCAGGAGGAGCATTGATCAAGGATGTGATCCGTTGTGGATCCTTCCTCTCGATCGCGGCATTCAGGTCCGGAGTTAGTTTCAGTTTGTATGAAACAAGATCCTGTTAAAACCGATTCAATATCTTGCTGTCTGTCTATCCTTCACACCGATTTACTCGGAAGTTTCTGAACCTACAGTCACGAAATTTGGTGAGACGGTATGGGTTATGAATCCCTTTACATATAGCGATTGCCGTCATTTCGAATTGAGTTTGAAGGGGGCGCGCCATGCATGGGAAAGGAGGGGTGTAACATTCTTTTCACAGAATATGGTCATATGGGGTATCAAATAAAAGGGCTCGATACTCCTCATCGTCATCGTTATAAACGGCGCGACAACCGGTATCCAGTCTAGACCTGCCTTAATAAGGAAATTCAGACATCCCGGTTTTGCGCCGAGGTCCACCAATTCGAGATCCCTAAAAGCTGTCTGGCGTCCTGACCTACGTCATCGCTCCATCTTAGGCAGGATCTGCCTCGCCTTCTTTTTCTACGATAGATATTGCCCTTATAGATTTTCCGGGCTGGATCATCCTCATCCATACGGATTAAGTGGCTTGCTACGGAATCGTCCATCTTGTACAGTAAGAGCTTTGAGCCTATGGTGAGAAGTTTGGATCGGAACAGTTTTTGTAAGCTGAAATAGGCTCTGTTGGCTGACAACTACCGTGCGCGGATTTCATCATCGTAGCTGTTATCGGTTGTGTGGTTGTGTTTTTCGACCCTAGATAGGAGAAATTAACAACGGTCTCAAAGTTATAGTCTCCTATCTTTATTCTTCCCGTTTGACCAGTGCCGTTTGATGTTGTTGGTTGGTTGGTTTTTGGTGCTAACGTTGCCACCATATACTTTGTGTTGCCTTCATCGATGTGCAGCCCAAGATCGCGCCGCCTGTTTTGGATAAAGGCAATTTGTACGTCTCGGATGGTTCTGATGTCGATATCGTCAGCATAGGCCAGTAGTTGGGTGGACTTAAAGAGGATCGTTCCTCTTGCATTTACCTCAGCATCACGGATCACTTTCTCGAGGACCAGGTTAAAGAGGACGCATGATAGGGCATCCCCTTGTCGTAGACCATTGTTGATATCGAATGGTCTTGAGAGTGATCCTGTATTTCGATTTTCAATATTGGGTGAAACATAGGGCTCGAAATATATGCTCCAAGAAGTTAAACAGATCTTATCATTGGAACCAGCCAAAAAAAGCAGGTTTTTTGCATCTGTCCGAAATCTGGGCCTCAAAATATATCCCATGTCGATATCTGCTGAAATAAAGCTAATGATAGTATATTACTATATTTGAGAAATTCTTTAGTTTGTCCTAGAAGCACACAATTTGGCATTGTGGAATAATAGACGATTATGCCTTGAAGACTGTTAACAAAGTTATAGGAGGTCAAAATTTTGCATTCCAGGTAAATTCATTCCACTCTAACACGTGAAGGACGTCACCATAAAGTGAATTTATATGAATGATAAGTCCATCGAGACATTTTAATAATAATCGTTGGCGCAACAATCCATATTGGATCAGGGCCTTGAAGTGTGTTAGAACACTTCATTCAAGACCGTAACGGTACACTACAGTACACTGTAGGAGACAATGTGGTCAACATTACCCTCGCCTGAGATTATTACCCTGATTTGACTCAGGTACTCATTCACAGCTGAGCCGTGATATCCGACAATCAGTCAAGATTACAAATCCCTCCGCCACCAGTGAGATTTAAACCGCGAGAGACATTTTAGTTTTTCCATTTTCGTTTTTTGCAGTTATTTGTATATCAGTATGATCTACTCAAGGCAATTAAGTTGCTTGTACCAGTGGTATTTTCTTGAATTACATACATATGTGTGTACTTCTTCGAACGGAGTAAGGGGGAAATGCTTACAGATGCGTTAGATCAATTTGGATGCGTATATATATATACATGGGAGCATCTGTATCCTGTAATGGCAACACTTGTTTATTAAGGATGAGCACAATATTTATTTCTTTGATATGTATGTACATTTATATATCTCGAGTTTAGCAGTTAATGAAGGAATATTTTGCATTTTTGGCTATGTACGAATGGAAAACCGTGCATGGGACTTCGTTGCACTAGATGAACGCAAAATCTTATACCCATATACCCGACGTTCCCAGTTTCCGGTATCCCGACTTATTTTTATTTCAATTCCAGGTTTAGCTTGCGTGATGTTATGTCGACAGGCTCGCGTTTTCTCCTGTTTGTTTGCGCGCATCGGAAGGGATACACGAATTTTTGTACAATGACACGTGAGGGATGGGTGTGTTTAAAGGACTCCGCCATTCCGAGCCTGGCTAGCATAGACTCGTGCAAGCATGTGTCGACAGAGCACTTTGATCGAGCTTCAAGATTTGGGGGTAGACCTTCACGGTCAATTTCGCCATCTGTTTAGGGGTTTTGGAATACCTGTATATTGGTAGAAGAGGTAGAAGAAGATTATTGTTAAGATTCAAAAGAAGGACACTCACCTTCAGTGTAACAATTGGGGGTTGAATTTTGCCAAAGGGGAGTTATCCAGTGGCCTTTGAAAGAACTGGAAGCAGGTATACTGATCTGTACGATCTTATTTTTGTTTTAACTTTAACTTCCAACGGTTTGGAAGTGACGGTAATACTTGCATCTTTCCTGCGACTAGGAAAATAGCTTAAATGAGGAATGTCATTGAATATATACTTTATCAAAACGTACGGAGAATTCATCAGTCAGTTTAAGGTTGTTTTTAAAATTCTTCCTCTAGCTAAGTTGATACAACTGTCCGCTATTTAATTTATTTACTGTAATCGATTTTGTCAGTTAATTTCAAATGATTTTGTATAAAAAAAATTACAAACAACTACCGTTTTTGATGAGTTGCCTCTACCTTAAACTGAAGCGTAGTCGTCTGTAAAAAGATTTTTAGTTTTGGATGTAGGCCCGAAACGAGGAGCCCATGGACAAGTGAGGAGCAGTTTGTCTCAGTTGTGTCAGTTCCTACCTTTCCATGAAATTTGGTGTTAATCGCTATAAACATTTCCCAGAAAAATGCATGTGACAGACAGACAGACTTACTGATTTTAATAAGGTTTTGTTTTACACAAAACATTTAAAATATTAGTAGTATAGTCCATTTCAAAGATGAGGGGGAAGATCTGCATTACATTGGTCGGCCGTAAGCATCTTAAACTGAAGCTAAAATCGATCACGCGAAGGTAATGGTTTCTGGAAATAGTTATTTATATTTGGCTTAACTTTTTATATTTCACGAATTAATTCGAACAATTTTCAGTGATCATTTGGACATAAAATATGTTGCCAAGCTCAGAAAGATCTAAACTCTCCAGAAACTGAATCGGGAAAAGATCATTGAATGCATACAAAAGCAGATCACTTGGTATTCATGAAACTCATTAGAACTGATGGCGAGACATGGTTTAATGAATTTCACATGGAAACCAATGAACAAGTTTCAGGATGGTGCCTTCTAATTAAGTCGAAACCGAGAAAAAAAATGGAATACACAGCGAGAACTGAAATCAATTCCCATAATTACGTTTACACTATAAAGACACTACCATTATTATACCAGATTTTTTGGCTGAGTAGTTTCTAGGAATGATTCCTGAAAATACCTAACCAGTTTCTCACTCCTTGCTTCCTTCCTTTACAATTGATGACAAAACTAATATTTACTTAAGAAAGTGCTAATCAAGACCTTTCATTTGATACTCCACATGGCATGATGGGAAAAATTTTGCCCTTTTCTTTTACATGTACGAGAACGAAATTGCAAAAGCAAATACTAAAAGTCTAATGGTGCGTCCCGACGCTTGCTATTTGCCGCAAACTGCAAACTTTCAATAAATATTTATCTTGATTTCGAGTATTAACATCGTCATCGTGTGTAACTGCGTTACACTAGCACGTTTATTGACCGCACAAGATGCGGCAACCGCAACTTCTCCGCAGACATGCAATCTTGGTGCAACTGCAACTTGCCGACAAGCGTGCAATCTCCCTACACGAACCTACTTTACAACTTTCTCGCACCCATGTGGCTAGTATTAAGCCGATTCATGATGTTTGCCGGTTGCCGCAACCCAGCGAGAACCAAACCCAGAGCTTCGTTAAAAATTCGTTCAGGATTAATGGCAATTGATCTTCATGGAATCTGTGAGCGAATATTGCTTCAAAATTTCTCAATAGGAAGCTTAGTGGAAGAACATGCGCATATACATTTTTATTCTTTTCGTTTCTGTTTTCGCCTATGACCTTCCTAGAAAATTTTTGATTGATCTAAGCGAAAGGACTCGTTTCATTTTTAAAGCAAGTAAGCAAACTATTGTGTTTTAACTCCCCGCAGTCAAAATATTTTCTTCTGTTGGGAAACTTCCAGAACTGCAGTGTGAGCTGCAACTCAATGAACGTTCCACGTCGGGGAAGTTCGCTCATTCACCTCGCACACACCGATCGTTTTTTCCCCAAAAAAAGCAGCACTCAATCGGTTTGGCGGCAAGTGCTAGTAAAGGGACACATACCAAGCTAAACATCCGATCTACACGTTTGCGTTACGACAGTTTGTTAAGACTCGACAAACTTGTGGACGGTCCAGAACTCCAACAAGCGCTGGCAACCATGCCAGATACTGTGTCCACACGCTTGCGATTGAGACTTTTTGTCAAACTTTGGCAAATATGTGGACGGCACTTAAGATTTTTAAAGTACACTCTTTCACCAGGCAGCTATTTCTCCGTTATTTTCGTAAATGTCAATTGCGAATGATCTCGCATGCGTAGTAGGTCATCACACTTTATGTCCAAGTTAGTCTGTCATGCTATACCTTTTATCATATTTTAGACTGAATTACTAAACCCACTGCTTTGTTTTTACAATTTTACGGGAATTTCAAGCTACTTCACAAAGTGACAGTAGGCAGCGTTGCATTACAAATTCAACTTTTCGACCATTTTGTTATTTACAAAACATGATATTGCCAAACTTCGATTCGGTCTAAGAAATGGGAAAAAGCATTCAGGCAGCGATGAATTTGAAAAGATACTAAATATAGCACCTTTGGTACCAAAAAGGCAACACTGGCCAGGACCTTTTCTACAGTTTGGGGGATAAAATCGTCGAAATCATCCAAGTATACCGACATTTGAGCATTCGCTCGATTAGCCAGGAACTGGGTAAGCACCATAAAACCGTTTGGATCCATTTGCAGAGGATTGCATTCCAAAAAAAGCTGGATGTCTGGGTGCCACACGAGTTGATGCAAAAAAATGTCTTGGTCCGAATCAACGGAACGAGTTCGACCTATTTTTGAAGCGGGTGGTGACTGGTGATGAAAAGTGGATCATGTACGAAAATCTCAAGCCAAAAAAATCGTAGTCGAAGCGCAGTGAGCCGGCCCAAACCATCGCCAAGCCCGGATTTACGGCCAGGAAGGTTTTGCTGTGTGTTTGCTGGGATTGGAAGGGAGACATCCACTATGAGCTGCTCAACTATGGCCAGACCCTCAATTCAGGCGATTGACAAGAAGCGGCCAGGATTGTTCAATAGCAATGGTGTTTTGTTCCACCAGGACATCGTTCGGCCTCACACTAGTGGTTACCATCTCTTCCGGTACATGCAAAAGGCTCTTGGTGCTACTAAGTTTGCTTTAAAAGAGGCTTGTGAAAACTGGCTGTCTAAGGTTTTTGCAAATGGGGGGGGGGGGGGGGGGGGGGATAATGGAGTTGCCTTTTAAATGGACAAAATGGCCCATATTTGAATTAAATCGGATAATTCTAAGTGTGTTAAATGAAGCGTTAAAATTCGATCACAAATACGACATTACTTTTTCCCCAACCCAATATATGCCATGAGCTTTATATAAATGGCACCGTCAAATACCCTAATATTCTTTTTTTTAAAAATTCACCTGAAGCGCCGAATTTTTGGCTCCTCGTTTGCTTTTATACGATATCTGTTAGAGACTGGGATTTAAGGTCTATTCCGGTGCATATTTCGATACAACAAAAACACGCGAATTTCGTTAATGTCATGTTCAGGACTGAATTGTTCTTGCCCAACTATATAAATATATTGAACAATTTTGAAGACTACATTTTTCAATGTTCATAGGGTTGCGATCTTTACAATTTTTCAAATTTCACTTTGAAATTTCGGGAATATATTAAACTAGGATCTAGTTGTATATCGTCCCTTATGTTAGTTGATGACAGTCAACTAGAAGGCAATCATCTGATTTTCAATCTCTACGTTCATTATACTTCTCTCAGTTCCTTTTTTTCTTGATTGTCTCATTAAGGGGGGAAACCGCAATAGGAGGTTTTCAGAATCGACTTTTTCTCATTCCAATATCTGCAAAAAATAGTTAATAATAGCATATTGCAATATTTTAGAAATTTACCTGGAGACTTTCCTTCAATTCATCCTAGATGTACAATACTTGGTATCAGTGTAAAGGAGGACATCACTAGGAAAAGTTTAAAGTAAATCCAATTATTATTAACAAAGTTATAGATGGTCAAAGTTTGGTATTTCACGTCAATTCATTACATTGTAGGACGGGTATGACGTCATCATCAAATAAAGTGAACCCGTATGAGCGGCGGGAAACAAGGAAGCATCTAAGTTGTCCTTTTTAAGGTTTTGTGTGAAACAAAACCTTATTAGAATCGATTCGAAGTCTGTATATCCGTCTGTCTGTCTGTCACACCCGATTTATTCGGAAACGACTGGACCGATTGTCACGAAAATTGGTAAGAGTATGTGATCCGCCGTTCCGTACATGCAGAAACTGGGGCCATTTTGTGTTAAGTTTAAGGGGGGCTACCCATACAGGTGAAAGCAGGCTGCAAAATTTTTTTTCTCAGAATGTAGGCACGTGGGGTATTAAATGAAAGGTCTTAATTAGTACTTTTCGAAACTGGTTTAATATTTGATATTGGGTGAAACATAGGGGAGTGAGGGCTCAAAATATGACAATCAAAAAGTGTAACAGGTTTCCTTCTCAGAAGCTATCCAACCGAAAAATCCGAAAAAAATCACAATGGTGCATCTCTTTGAAATCTAGGCCTCAAAATATATCCGGTTCCGATATCTGCAGAAATAAAGTTAGAAATTTACCCGGCACCTCCCTTATGTTCATCAATGAAGAAAATAGTGCACAATTTGGTCAAGTTTGAAGAAAATCCAACTATTATTAACAAAGTTATAGGGGGTGAAACTTTACAATTTTTTTGTGAATTTGACGTCAATACCACAACGACGTAAGTTCGTATGAATTGGGTGGAAAAGGATTATTTTGTTTTAGTTTTTTAGTCATTTGCATATAAATATCAATTATTCCAACGAGACATGTGTATATGTAGGTATATAGTATATGCGTGCTAATGGACTTTGCGAGTAGTGCCTAATTCGGATAGATATGTTATAAGAAGTAAATCGGAAATATGGGTACGATCAATTTATGATATATACGTGCCTATATGTGTACTATATCTATACTATATCTCTTAATGACCTAACTGTCTGAGCCGGGCAGCTGGCCCCATATGTGTCAATGACGACTTTGTTGAGGTCTTCCACTGCTGTTTTCAGTTCCAGTTCGCTCCTGATATCACCGCCCCTTTGCAGGTGAGCCATGTTGTTGCTCAGGTGCGTAGTAGTCGCAATTCATTCTCCTGGGATTTCTTATTACCCTTTTTATTTCGGGGTTGCCTCCAATGTGGAATCTGATTATTCTGTGATCCGAGCTTATTCGACACCCTCCAATTCCTGTCAAGCCTGTTCATCAGAATATTCCGTAGAGTTATATCTAGTACATTTTGTCTAGTGCTTGTTATGGATGTTGGAGTGTTCTCTGTGTTATATATCTCTAACTTATTGCTAAGAATAAATTCAAGAAGGTACACACCTCTTTGATTGGTGTGGCTGTTCCCCGAGACTTCGTGATGGGCGTTGACATCGCAGCCGAGGAAAAGTGCCAGCGCCTTTCTTTCACAGTACTTGACCAGTCTAGCGACTAACTATGGTGGGATCCCTATGTCGTCTCCTGGGAAGTAGCCCGATACCACGACTGCCTCTCGAATTCTTCCCTCGGTTTTCAGTGAGACTTGGATTGCCACGAGTTCTCCGATCGGGAACTCTCAAAAACATCTATATTTTGAATTACGTTTAAAAATGATGCAAGATCCTGATTTTTTGCAAAACGAATCCCAAATTACTTGCATGCTTCCTCCTGTTATTATAATACTATTCCAAAGTTATCTTTAGAACTTGACCTTGCCATCATTGCAGATGCACGGGTGCTTTTGCACTCGGAGTAAGGAGAAAATATTGAGATGAGGAAATATGGAGATTACGTACATACTTCTGTATGTTTGCGTCAATTTGCGATATTGGCAATATTTGTTTGCTTAGGATGAACACAATAACTATCTTTAATATGCAAATACCATATATCTTGAAGTTTGAAAATATATGAAGTAATCTTTTGAATTCTTAGCTATGTACGAATTTAAAAGAGCTGCAAAATTTTAAATTTGATGACTTTTGATTTATTGATTGGTTTGATTCTGAAGGTTTTGTTTGAAGCAAAACTATTTCGAAATTGGTGTACCTTCTGCCTGTGTGTCTGTTCGTCTACAACACTGACTTCCTTAGGAATACGGTTGCTCCTATTGATATGAAATTTGGTGGATAGGGGGGAAATCGTGAATCTCCCCGCACGCATTGAGTAACATTATTATACGTTGTGCTTAACAGGATCCCCACATATGCGAATGGGGGATGCAATATTTTTTTTCACCGAATTTGGTCATTTGGGGTATCAAATGAAAGGTCCCGATTAGTACGAAACAGATATTAGTTTTGAGATTCGCTGCAAAAGAGAGGAGTGCGGAGATTCGAAAGGGGCAAACAGAACAGAAACTACTCAATCGAAAATTATTTTGGTCTCTGTATATGGAATCTAGACCTCAAAATACCCTACGTTATGATGTCTACCCAAATAAAGTTAATAATATTGTACTACTATATTTATTAACACTATTTTTCTGTCAAATTGACTGGAAACCCCCGTTAGTTTATCCTGGAGTCATCAAGTATTATATAGACTATGTAATTGAGCATGATACTACCAATTTTAGTGGAGATCGCAGTATTATTTCCAAAGTTATAAGAGGCTAAAGTTGCATCTTTTGTGCAATCTAAAACTTTAAATGCCAGTTGGTGGTGCTGATTTTCCCCAATCTTATATACGGAAAAATAAATAATATTTGAAATCTCCGTGATTACTATTATTCGCACTTGAATTATTTATTTTATGAGTGTACATGTTCACACTTTATTTTATGATTATCTAGCTTTTTTGTCATTTCAGTTGTTACTTTACTGTTTTTATGTCTTTTATTAGTCGGCGGCCAGGTCTCGAGAGTTTTAATGAGAATGTTGACAAATGTCTGTTTTTGACTTTTGTCATCCCATTCTCATGTCAGTCCGTCAGCTGTTTCTGCGGCCATTGAATGCAGCGGCGGAGGGGAATTCCTAATGGTGCTTAGGTTCGCGCCTCCGATGTGCCCCCTCACTAGTATCACACCGAAACCAATAGTCTGGCATAAATAAATATAAATGCATAAACATTACGAGCTATGTAAAAATGGGACAAATATCTCCCCAAAAATTCTCACATAAGAAATACACAAAACCTTTCATACCTGAAAGATACAGCTTCCGGCTTCTCGACTTGTTTGTTTTTTTCTCGGGAATTTCCATCAAGGTAAAATGAATAAATGAGACATAAAAAGTGAAATTAACCTACTATCCAAAGCCCTGCCAACTGTGTAAAAATGTGTTCATTAAAATTTTCCCGGAAAAAGTGTAACTAATAAAATCCCATATTTTAAGAAAAACTCACATTAGTTCTGAAAGTTTAAAACTTTTGGAATATTTTCCATATTAACGAATGGAAATAGAAGAGAAGATGAGTTATGAAGCTACGTTTCCTTCTATAGATACAATTTTAGCATTTGACGTAGTAAATGGACTTCGCAGCTGGTCAAATAATTCAGGATTAAAATCCATCCATAAATATAGAGGCTATTTATAGTCTCTTATGGCGTGGAAAAGAATCGTTAAAGATAAAAATTTTCATAAGTTTAGGGCTTATAAGTGGTAGCAACGGGCAGTTTTTCCCTCTTTTTGCATCCCTTCCTCTTCGAATACATATATCAAAATATCAATATCAATGTACTATTGCCACTATTTCAAATTCTTGCGTTTATATGCTGCCGCCGTACTATAAAATCCAAGGCGGTGGATAGTCGCAGGTTGACGCTAGTAGGTATGCACGGTTGCATTTTAAAATCAAAACGTAGTAATTGCGCGGTAGCGGCCTAGGCAGTTAGCCACTGGTGCATTTGAGTCCTAAGATGAAGGTACTTTAGATGTTGGGTGTGAGACCATCATCCGTATCTAATCCTTCACTTCAATTTAAGGATTTTTTATGGGGGGTATACAAACACAAACATTCTGTTTGTTCACAGCTACTTATTTACAGAATTAATCTGGGATAATCGTAGCTAATCCAATAGGTTGATGGGACATGTCATTACCCAATTCGTCACTCGTGCCTAGCTGTATACAGTTCTGCATTTGCAATTAAAACCCCCACTATAATTAACTGTAATTGACATAGGGGAACATATGCCAAATGTCAGTTTTCTAACGAATGTCAGCTCCATATCTTCAAAATTCCAAAATTCGAATTCAAGTTGCGACAATTCGAAGTAAAATGAGTAAATTAAAGGAAATTATATGTGCCTTTGAATTAGTGAAGTGAAAACCAAATGACACTTTCATGTGTGTAACAATCTTCGGATGGTGGAGGAATACATGATTTAGGTCCTCCGACACTCCATCGTAGTTTTGACAGTCAACGATTCCCGACATATTGGCCAAAAACTGAGTGAATTTAAACTTAGTCTTTTGAGCGTCTCCATCATTACTTCAGTTTGCTTATACAGGGGAAGAAGGACTTTTTTTTTATAGATGTTCATAATGCCATCTGTTTCACTCTGGACAATTCTGAAGGTGGAACGCACGCATAGGCTCTTCTCTATTTAAACTCTTATTTTATGTCCCTTACATAGCCTATATAGCGCCGTTCCCCAACCTAGCTGACACGAAATTTCTGATAATAATAAGTAGATTAATAATCTGAATTTTATTGACTGCATATTAAAATTTAGTTATTTTTATTTTTTTTGTTTCGCGCTGATTGACAGCTTTTATTCTCGAATTTCGTTGGTTGATTTCGCATAACCTGTTAGTTGAAGCCTAACTTTCAACTTCCTGGAAAGCTCCCTTAAATTGATCGTAGGGTTCTAAAATTTTATTGAAATATGAATCATAACATGTGGTTATGTACAGTTTGGAAAATTCGGAGGAATCCTGCTATTATTGGTTATAGTAGATCAAAATCAGGTAATTCTGTAAATTCACTGAACACCAAGGCACTGTTGCCCGTTGTTTAAGCAAATGCATCCTTGAAATCTTATGGAATCTTGTGGGACCTGATAATGGATGGACTGTTGGGTGAGCTTAGTGCAGTGATTGCATGCGTTGAAGGAACAGCCGAATTGAGCTCAAACAGCGGTATACTAATATATGATGATCGTAAATGCAGCTTATGATAATCTATGCCTATTTCGACCACTTCCGGGAATATGCCTCTTAGACCCTCCCTTCTTTAGTGAAATTGTTCCCCTCATGCAACAAATAGGCCATGAAATGCGAAATATTTCGGCAGTGAGCTTCTGTGCAGGTGGTTGTATTATCGTGGCGTGAATCTTACCATACCCGTTTCTGAGGCTCACAATAGGTTTCCCTTCAAGTTTCTGCAGCTGGAATAGTTGCATTTTTCCAAAGCAAGTTTTTCGCGTAGTTACAAAACCCATTAGTTTTCCAATGTCCTATCATTGTGAAATCCTTTTTTTAAATTCTTCCGATCATGCCGGATTGTTTTTTTGGTTGGATTCCCTTTTGATTTGTTGAAGTATGTACACGTGCAGCAATCGCCTCGGCGGAGATAACAACCGTCAATGGGCGAACTCGCATCCTTGTTTTCCTTTTCTCTCCTGCTTTCCTGACTAAAAGACTGCTTCGCTATTTTTCAGCCGCAGCATACTTACTAACTATGGTAGGTTTGATCGATGCCTATAACCCTCAGGAATTTTAAGATATTCTTTACGCCCAAGGATTTCAGCCTGGCATCTGGTCTAAAATACTCTCTCAAGTGCATCTGCCTACTTTGCATAAATGCTGGACGCCGCCGCGGAAATGTGTGGAGACTGGACGAAGTGTCAGAAACACGTGTCTGCGAAAAATTCAAAATACATATCTACAGTATAATTGGAATCCAATTGAAACGTTTTCATTTTACCCGGAAGCTTTATAACTCTCCTCACAGAATCCGTAGATTCTGGCCGTAGATTGGCCACAGATATTCCTAGTTTCCTTCGGTAGTAATTTATCTAGCAATTATTTGATTATAATTAATTGATGCAGAGCTGTTTGGGTTGGCATATCTCCATCGATGAAAGAGATGACGTGGTCGAATGTCGGTTCTAATGTAGTCGCTAAATCTTTCTTCAGTGTTTTGTGTACAGACAATGTCGCGCAAACTGGTCTGAAAGATTCGGAGTGAAAAGGACCATTTTCGCCCACCTTGATGTCAATGATATAAATTTCAAATTTAAGCTACATATTACCACCTTTAAAAGCGGTCCTAAGATGATTTCCAGGCCGTTTACAGCACTGTCGTTTTCAAGCATACTTTTCATCATCATCATTATCAACGGCGCAACAGTTTGTATCCGTTCTAGGCCTGCCTTAGTAAGGAACTCCAAACATTTCGGTTTTGTGCCAAGGCTTACCAAATAGACATCCCTAAGAGCTGTCTGGCGTCCTGACCTACGCTATCGCCCCATCTTAGGTAGGGTCTGCCTCGTCTTCTTCTTCTATTTGAATCAGGTTACTCGCCGAACACAACTTATTGAGCCGAACTTTATCCATACTCAGACGGACAAGGTATCGCTCATAGATTTCGTCGCTATATAGGGTATGGAATCGTCCATCCTCATATAGGAGGCCAAAAATTCTTCGGAAGATTCTTCTCTTGAACGCCGCCAAGAGTTCCCAATTTTTCTTGCTAAGAACCCAAGTCTCCGAGGAATACATGAGGACTAGCAAGATCAAAGATGTCTTGTACAGTAAAAGCTTTGACGTTTCGGGCAAAGCAGCTTTTGGGATGTCGAATTCATCATTATAGCTGTTATCGGATGTAATTGTCGACCCTAGATAGGAGACATTTTCAACGGTTTCAAAGTTGTTTTCCTTCGACCAGTGTGATTCGATGTTATTCGTTCTTTGTTCTGTGGTGTTGCTATCATGTACTTCTCCTCGCCTTCATTAATGTGCAGCTCAAGACCTCTCGCCACCTGCTAGATCTGGAAAAAGGTAGACTGCAAATCTCGGGATTTTCTTCACATAATGTCAATATCGTCCGCGTAGGCCAGTAGCCGGGTGGATTTGAAGAGGATGATGCCTCTTGAATTGTCATCTGCATCGCGAATACTTTCTCCAGGGCGAGGTTAAAGAGGACGCATGATAGGGAATCTTCTTTTCTTAGACCGTTGTTGATGTTAAATGGTCTGGAGAGTGATCCTGCTGCTGTTATCTGCCATCGCACATTGGCCAGAGACAGCCTAGTCAGTTAGTCGGGACACCGAATTCTCTGATATCCGTGTATAGTTTTACTCTCGCGATAATGGCATAGGCGGTCTTGAATTCTATGAAAAGATGGTGTTACTGATGGCCATATTTCAGCGGTTTTTCCATCGCTTGCAGCGGAAAGAAAATCTTTGGGATGGGCCAAAGATGTTTTGAGCGTATGGGGCTATCCGGCCTAGCAAGATAGCGGAGAATATCTTATAGTCGATACTCAGGAACGTGACACTCCTATAATTGCTGCACTGCGTGATGGCTCCTTTTTTTTGTGCAAGACAGATATTGCCTCATTGCCAATCATAGGCATTGATTCGCTGTCCTACATCTTGAACATCTGTTGATAAACCGCTTGGTGTTGTTGGTCGCCAGGGTAAAACTGTACACGGCCATGAGAGAATTCGGTATCCCGACGAAATTGAGAAGACTGACTAGGCTGACACTGACCAATGTGCGAAGCCAGATAAAAGCAGCAGCATCACTCTCAAGACCATTTGACATCAACAACGTTCTACGACCGGGGGTTGCTCTATCATGCGTCCTCTTTAACCTGGCCCTGGCCAAAGTGATCCGTGATGCTGAGGTAAATGCAAGAGGTACGATCCTCTTTAAGTCCTCCCAACTACTGGCCTATGTTGACGATATCGGCATCATGGGAAGAACCACCCGAGACGTACAAACTGCCTTCATCCAGATCGAGCAGGCGGCGCGAGATCTTGGGCTGCACATCAATGAAGGCAAGGTAAAGTATTTGGTGACAACGTCAGCATCGAACACCAACCAACCAAAAACATCAAACCGCACTGGTCAAACAGGAAGAATAAGGATAGGAGAATACAACTTTGAGACCTTTGATAATTTCTCCTATCTAGGGTCGAAAACCACAACCGATAACAGCTACGATGATGAAATCCGCGCACGGTTGTTGTCAGCCAACAGATCCTATTTCAGCTTACAAAAACTGTTCCGCTCGAAACGTCTCACCATAGGGTCAAAGCTCTTACTGCAAACTCTTGGCCGCGTTGGAGAGGAGAATCCTCCAAAGAATTTTTGGCCTCCTACATGAGGATGGACGATTCCGTAGCCTACATAATGACGAAATCTATGAGCGATAGCATGACCGTCGGGTTGTGGATAAAATCCGGCTCAATAGGTTACGGTGGGCGGGTCAATTAATCCGTATGGATGAGGATGATCCCACTCGAAAAGTCTATAAGACGAGGCAGACCCTACCTAAGATGGGGCGATAGCGTAGGTCAGGACGCCAGACAGGTTTTAGGCATATCGAATTGGTGGACCTCGGCGCAAAACCGGGATGTCTGGAGTTCCTTATTAAGGCAGGCCTAGACCCGATACCAGTTGTTGCGCCGTTGATGATGATGTAATTGGTCGCCAGCATATTTAAACAATTCGGTTGTAATTCCATCGGCTCCTGGCGACTTATGATTTTTAAGCCAATGAATTGCACGGATTGTTTCTTTCATGCTTGGTGGTGGCAGCATTCGTCCTTCATCTTCAGTTGTTAGGTCCTTCAACTTGCCGGTATTTTGGTTGTTGAGCAGCTCATCAAAATACTCAATATATCGCTCCAGTATGCCCATTCTGTCGGAAGTAGATTTCCGTCTTTGTCTCAACAAGATGAGCATCGAGGTGTATAAGGTTCCATCTTGCTGACTTGTTGCTAAAACCCCTCCCTCTACTTTTCGAACTGACACACTTGTTGATTTTCCCAGGCTTCTTTTCCTTCTGTGAAATCGCTTCTTTACTCGACGAAGGTCGTGGGTAAGTCTCTGCGTGGGCCCGGGTTCTTTGAGAATGCAATATTGTTCGGTATGCAGCATTCTGCCGTTCCGTTCCTAGCTTACATTCTTGGTCGAAACTGCCATTCCGACTTTTCTTGCGGCTGGGGCCAAGTATGCCTGTGGCGTTATCAATGATAATGCTTTTCAGGTGGTTGGGAAGGTCATTTGTTGATGTTTCATCTCCAAGACATCTATTACCTGCGATTACTGCGGCATCCATTTCCCCCTTATAGGTGCTGCGGAGGGTTGTGTTGTGGATGTCTTCAGTATTCACGCTCACTTGGTTTGTCGGAGGGATTGTAGGGGATGTTGGAGCCCGTAATACTATCCCAACGAGATACTGATCCGCGTGTAGAAGGTATTCTTCTCCGACTCTGCAGTCTCCTTTGTAGGGGCGTGAACGTTAATGGAGCTTATAATTCTAAATTTGCCTCGCAAACGCAGAGTGCGTAGCCTTCCCCTTATGTTTTGAGACCCGATCGCAGCAGGTTTCATTTTTCGGGTGACTACAAAACCTACTACGAGCACAGTAGTGACTATTCTCCAGGAAACCGGTCCCCATCCAGCGCGTCCTTGCGACGCTGTTACATCAGACTCATATTGAGAGATGATATCAGCTAGCTACTGAGCAGCATTCGGTCTATACAGTGAGCGCAGGTTGCGATGAGAAAATGCGCAAATCATTGTTGCGTTTTCGTTATCGGATTCTTCGTTGTAAAATCTATCTTGTCGGAGCTCCTTCCGTGGCTCTGTAATGTCGGTTTCCCGCATGTGGAAGTTACAACACCGGGGCTCGAGTTACAACACCGCCTAGAATCCTCTTTAACAATCAGGGGAAAGTTAACACTGCAGCCATCTAAAACGCAGAGTTCGGAAATACCTACAAGGGAAAATGGACCCGTAAATAACCGCAGTCAACAGACGTCTTAGAGATGAAGCATTAGCAAATGATCTTCACAACCACCTGAACCCATTGAAACGGCCACAAACATAGCTGGCCTCAGCCGTAAAAAAACTCGGAACAGCTGTTTCGGCGATGAATGTAAGCTAGCAACAGAAGAGAACAATTGTGCTTACCGGGCAATACTGCACTCTCAAAAAACGCAGGCACGCGCAGAAGCCTCTTATGAACTCCGTCGAGTGAAGAGGCGACTTCACAGAGAGAGAGAGAAAGCCTGGCAGTACCACAAGTCTGCGTCTCGAGAAGTACAGGGAGCAACCGCACCAACCGTGCAAGTTTTACCAATAAGTTAGCAGGATGAAGCCTTATACACCTCGATGTTTATCCGGCCGAGACAAAGAGGGAAATCTGATTTCTGACAGATTGGTCATATTGGAGCTCTGGGTTGAGTATTTTGATAAACGGAGAGTTGGAGGTTTCGCCAACTGAAAATAACGGAGAAATTCTGCTAGCATCAAGTATAGAAGAAAAAGTCCGTGCAATTCATTGGCTTAAAAAGCATGAGTTAAATATCGTAGCGACCAATTACACTGGGTAGTCCATCAAATGATGCACAAGGTGTGCGACAGTGAATCAATGCCTGACGATTAGCAGTGAGGCATTATCTATCCCATATATGAAAAGGTGATATCACACAGTACAGCATTTATGGGGGGGACCCGTTGCTGAGCACCATCTATAAGCTATTCTCGACGACGACGAACTTGATAAGACTGACTGGGCTGACCTCGACCAATGTGCGAGGTCAGATAAAAGCAGCAGGATCATTCTCCAGACCATTTAACATCAACAACGGTCTTAGACAAGGAGATGTCCTATAATACGTCCTCTTTAACCTGGCCCTGGAGAAAGTATTCACGATGCAGATGTCAACGCTCTTCAAATCCAACCAAATACTGGTCTACGCTGACGATATTGACATTATGGGCAGAACAATCCGAGATTTACAGTCTACCATCATCCAGATCGAGCAGATGTCACGAAATCTTGAATGCAAGACGAAGTGCATGGTGGCAACGTCTCTCCCAAAGAACAAGAACGAACAACATCGAATCGCACTGGTCAAACGTAAACAACTTTGAGATCGTTGAAAATGTCTATCTAGACAAGACAATAATCTTGCCAGTCCTCATGTATTCCTCGGAGACTTGGGTTCTTAGCAAAAAAAATTGCGGATTCTAGGCCGCGTTTGAGAGAAGAATCCTCCGGAAGACTTTCGGGCTCCTATATGAGGATGGACGATTTCGTAGCCTATATAACGACGAAATCTATAAGCGATACCATGTACGTCTGATTATGGATAAAATTCGGCTCAATAGGTTATGTTGGGCGAGTAATCTAATTCAAATGCCAGAAGCAGACGAGGTAGACCCTGCCTGAGATGGAGCGATAACGTAGGTCAGGATACCAGACAGCTTTTAGGGATGTCGAATTGTTGGGCCTCGGCGCAAAACCGAGATGTTTGGAGTATCTTTTTAGGCAGGCCTAGACCGGATGTTAGTTGTTGGGCCGTTGTTGATGATGAATGTTATATTACTAAATTTTTCCTTGAATTACACCCCAGTAGTAGATAATTTTCACCTACACCTCTCTCGACATTACCACCCTGAGTTCGAATCACGGTGTGTCAGTCAGGAGTGGCGGCAATAAGTTTGCTATTTCAAGTGGGACCGCTTTGAAACTTATTATTCAAATTTTTATTTTCTACCAGGCAAGGGGATTAAAACAAGAAAAGCTCCAGTTTTATTGTATCCATTTCTCACATTTAATTAAATTAGGAAGTTCGGAATGCTTAATAAATAATACTCATCCCATGTTGTGCACACGAATTTCGGGATTCTGATTTGTTTGTAAGATATTTGGTTCCTAATTAAAAGTTGCTACTACTTCTAGGTATCTTGATTCATTATTCAATAGCTACTGATTTTGCTTCAGAAATGAAGCACTGAAATATTTTATGAGCGTCCATTTAGTGGTAAACATTCCCTCATTTTAAGAATCTAATCAACTTTCCTATTTTTCACAACTATCGTGATGCCATTCTCAGGTTGATGAATTTTAGAGTTGTTGTAATAAGCTTGCCCAACTTCTTGATCCAAATTCTGCTTTCCTTGTTAAATATAAGAGCACCTGTCCATGCCCATTGGAGGGAATCCAATTTTCCATATTCGGGGCGTTATGAAAGTCGAGCATTATCTTCATGGAAGGTCATTGGGGTAGTAGCTCAAACATTTTACATGTATGATGCAAGCAAAGTCTGTCTACATTTTCTCTCTATTATTAGTACCCTCAGCGTCGTTGACATGAAACATTCCTTTCTATTTTACTTTGTACTAATCGTTATGCAAATCAAGATCTTCCGTTTCAAATGCATCTCTGCGTTGAAAAAAATTATCCGTATGATCGCAATTTGAGCCTGATGTTGAACATTCAGTTCCTCTTTGAAATGTTTCAGGACTGAAAAACATGATACTTATATGTTCTAAATCTGACAATAAGCACGAAATTCGTGCCAATCCTACCCGGGGTAAATACTAAACACTTCCGTTAGTGTAAGCTTTCTCGTTACTTTCATTGCCCCTAATGCTACAGTTTCAGGTGGAGTTTTACGCACCTTCGATTGACGGTTACTAAATGAACATATCCCTCGAGTCTCATGAATTCTCCTCCTTCGAACAACTACATGTTTCTGCTTGTCACTTGTTTGTTTAGATTACAAAGTAGTGCAAAGTAAAGCAATCCTCCATCGGAAGACCAACAAACATCATCAAATCAACATAAATCCAAAGATATTAAATAAATCACTAAAGAATATAAACCCAACTAAATACTGGTATTGAACACAATTCATCACAGTTCAGCTTGTCAAGGTATCGAAAAGATATAGAAGTTGCTTAACTTTTTAGGTCCGCATCAATTTCAGTTATCAACTTTGTACTTTACCGTCAAAGAATTGCCTTGACAGATACCAATAAAATTGATTTAAGGCTCACGTTGCTTACTTTGAAATTCTCAATATCCTTGCTCTTCGGACCTATCGGGACAGCATGAATTCTTATCCCATGAATTTTAAAGAAAACCAAAAGCTCCCGTGATGCCTATTCAATATTAATATTGAAAGTTAGATACTGCTCTCGTATAATTCGTTTTGATCAAATTGTCCAGGAGAGAGATATAACAGAAAGAAGTCTATTAGGGCATAAAGTTTGGTAGGATCTATGGGATTATCTTTCGAAACTTTTTATCTCCAAGAGCAGCATGTGTGGCTATGCATTGTATAAATTTATGGGAATTTGATAATCTAATATCTGCTACCGCATTCATGTACCTTCATAATTTTTAAATTCAAACTAGTATAACATAATGAAGGCGGATTTATGCCAATTTGTAGGTAGTTACCATCTTCCTCCATAACCGACCGGGCGATGAATAAGTTATGTGGGCTGATTATTTCGTGTGTGTTTCACCTTGATTGCGGTTTAAGTGTCCGGTGGTTCAAACCTCAGTGGTGGCAGAGGTTATCGTGACTGGATGTCGGATACTAGTCGACTCAGCTGTGAATGAGTAATAACCTCAGGCGAGCGTAATGTTGACCACATTGCCTCTATAACGGTACTCTAATCATTTAGTGTACCGTTACAGTCTTGGATAAGGTGCCCTAACATACTTCAAGGGCCTGATCCAATTGGATTATTGCGCCAACGATTACTATTATTATTAGGTTAATATCTCTGCCTTCATACCAGTCTCAACTGATTTGAAACCCCAGCATGGAGAAACGTTTTTATTATAATTATTTTAAAACCAGAAGAAACGTTTCCCCCAATCGACCTCCAAGCGTGTCGCCTTTTACTTCTTACAGATCTTCGTATGTATTTATATTTGTGTATTAATTGATGAGTCAATCCATGGTCTACCAGGAGGATATTGCAAACAGCATTTCCATAGTCGGACTGATATCTGTCAAATGAATATTTAATCCAATGCAAAAACTTCTTTCGCTAGTTCTTATGACTGAAGGTAAAATTCTTTAAAAGACACTTATCGAGATCATTAGCTTACGAGAATTTTATTTGACTTTCCACTCTCTTGGGGAACCACTTTACGCAGCAACTATATAGATTTTCTTTTTGGCATGTGAAAGTTGTCGTTACTAAACTGAACCATTTAGAGGTCCCCTCTGGGACATTACACAGTGTAGTATTGTTGTTTAATTTGGTGCTGCGTAAACAGAGTAAAACTGACCACATTCTTCTAATGCCAATAAAATGACAAACACCTATGTCTCCGTACAGAATTCTACCATAAATATTGCCCTTATAGACTTTCCGGGTGGGATCATCCTCATCCATACGGATTAAGTGACCCGCCCACCGTAACCTATTGAGCCCGATTTTATCCACAACCGCACGGTCGTGGTATCGCTTATAGATTTCTTCGTTATGTAGGCTACGCAATCGTCCATCCTCATGTAGGGGGCCAAAAATTCTTCCGAGGATTCTTCTCTCGAACGCGGCCAAGAGTTAGCAATTTTTCTTGCTAAGAACCCAAGTCTCCGAGGAATACATGAGGACTGGCAAGATCATTGTCTTGTACAGTAAGAGCTTTAACCCTATGGTGAGACGTTTCGAACGGGACAGGCTCTGTTGGCTGACAACAGCCGTGCGCGGATTTCATCATCGTAACTGTTATCGGTTGTGATTTTCGACCCTAGATAGGAGAAATTATTAACGGTCTCAAAGTTGTATTCTGCTATCTTTATTCTTCCCATTTGACGAATGCCATTTGATGTTGTTGGTTGGTTGGTTTTCGGTGCTGACGTTGTCACCATATACTTTGCCTTGCCTTCATTGATGTGCAGCCCAAGATTTCGCCCTAATTGTCGCCTACTCTATCTGGATGAAGGCAGTTTGTACGTCTCGGGTAGTTCTTCCCATGATCTCGATATCGTCAACATAGGTCAGTATTTGGATGGACTTAAAGAAGATCGTACCTCTTGCATTTACCTCAGTATCACGGATCCCTTTCTCGAGGGCTAGGTTGAAGAGGACGCATGATAGGGCATCCCCGTGTCGTAGACCGTTGTTGATGTCGAATGGTCTTCAGAGTCATTCTGCTGCTTTTATCTGGCCTCGCACATTGGTCAGTGTCAGCCTAGTCAGTCTTATTAATTTCATCGGGATACAAAATCCTCTCATGGCCGTGTACAGTTTTACCCTGGCTATGCTATCATAGGCCGCTTTAAAGTCGATGAACAGATGGTGCAACTGTTGTCCATATTCCAACAGTTTTTCCATCGCTTGCCGCACAGAGAAAATCTGATCTGTTGCTTATTTGCCTGGAGTGAAGCCTCTTTGGTATGGGCCAGTGATGTTCTTGGCGTATGGGGCTATCCGGCCTAGCAAGATAGTGGAGAATATCTTATAGATGGTACTCAGCAACGTGATACCTCTATAATTGCTGCACTGTGTGATATCTCCCTTTTTATGTACGAGACAGATAATGCCTCGTTGCCAATCGTCAGGCATTGATTCGCTGTCCCATACCTTGAGCACAAGTTGATGAACCACTTGGTGCAACTGGTCTCCTCCATATTTAACCAATTCGGCGGTAATTCCATCGGCTCCTGGCGGCTTATGATTTTTTAGCCGATGAATTGCACGGACTGTTTCTCCTAAACTTGGTGGTGGCAGTATTTGTCCGTCGTGTTCAGTTGGCGGGACCTCCAACTCGCCGATGTTCTGGTTGTTCAGTAGCTCATCAAAGCACTCAACCCATCGCTCCAATATGCCCATTCTGTCGGAAATCAGATTTCCCTCTTTGTCTCGGCAGGATGAGCATCGAGGTGTATAAGGCGTCAACCTGCTGACTTGTTGGTAAAACTTGCGCACCTGGTGCGCTTGCTCCCTGTACTTTTCTAGTTCACAGACTTGTTGGTTCTCCCAGGCTTCATTTTCCCGTCTGTCAAGTCGCTTTTCCGTTCGGCGGAGTTCGTGATAAGTCTCTGCGTGTGCCCGCGTTTTTTGAGAATGCAACGTGACGTGACGGTGACGGTATCCAGCATTCTTCCGTTCCGTTGCTAGCTTACATTCATCGTCAAACCAGCCGTTCCGACTCCGTTTGCGGCTGGGGCCGAGTATCTTTGTGGCCGTATCAATGATAACGTCCTTTAGGTGGTTTTGAAAATCATTTGTTGTTGCTTCATCTCCTGGTCTTCTGTTGACTGCGGTTATTGCGGCATCCATTTCCCTCTTATAGGTGTCGCGGAGGGTTGTGTTGTGGATGGCTTCAGTGTTATTATTATTATTATTCTGTTAAGGGAAAGTCGCACCGCGTCCTTGAAGAACTATTGTGCCCTTTCTACTGGTTATAGTGTACCTATTGATCATAGTTTGTCAAGCAGGCCTGGAACCATTAGGAACTTTAGTATGTTCCCTACTTCCAGATGTTTCAGCTTTGCATCTGGTATTAAGTGTTCCCCCAGATGTCTCGACCTACTTTGCACAAATGCAGACACTGTCCTAGGACATGTATAGAGGTTCTCCTCCTCACAAAACCTGCAGGCAGTGTCCGTAGATATCCTTAGCTTCCCTAGGTGATAGTTCAGCTGACAATGACCAGTGAGATTTCTCACTATGATTCGGAGGTTCTTTTTGGTGAGGTTTAAGCAATCCTTTATGCGTATGGGTTCGTATCCCCCAATAAGCACCCTGGACTGCTCCATCCCTGGCAGGCCCGCCCAACATAGTTCCCTCAACCGGTTCTCTTCATTTCTTAGATTCATAGCCATGAAACCGTTTCCGATTCCACAGAAGGGTTTTGGCCCGCGTAAAGAGGTCCCTGCTCCCTTCTTGGCTAGTTCGTCCACTGCCTCGTTGCCTTCCAACCCAGCATGGTCTGCAACCCAAAGTATCCAGACCTTGTTGGACGAGCCGAGTGTATTCAATCTCTCAAGGTACTCCCACACCAGTCTAGAGTTCACCTGGTTGGACCTAAGTGCCTTGATCGCTGCTTGGTTATCGGTGAGAATAGCTATGTTCTGCCCCCTATAGTTCCTTTGCAGATTAGGAGGAGGCACATTTGTCTATGGCGTATATTTCCGCCTGGAATATGCTAGTGTACCTGCCCATTGGTTCAAAGTACATTTTCCTTGGACCAATGACACTGGCACCCGCTTGCTCTGCTGTGAGGGATCCTTTAGTATACCAAGTAATCAGTTGCTGGTTTAAGCCGTATGTCGCAGCCACGCTCTCCCAGTTTGCCTTGTTACTCCAACGCGTTTCAAACTTCTTATCGAAGTGAAACCTCGTTGTCATGTTATCCCTCGGTATCAATAATTCGGGACACCGCCTAGAAGAAATATCAATTTTCCTTCGATTTAGGCAGCCCCCCGCCTCACTCATACTACCGGCCATCCTGAATATTGATCTCCTTGCTTTTTCTGTATGTGCAGATGAAGAGGGGTTAATCCCAGAAGGACCTCCAGGCATGCCGGTGGGCATGTCCTGTTTGTATGGGCATGTCCTGTAAGTCCTGTATTGGCCCTATATGTTCTGACATTCATCAAGGCTGAGAGGTGGCGGCGTTTCATCAGCACGTGGTCAATTTTGTTTAAAGTGGTCCCGTCTGGAGAGGCCCACGTATGTTTGTGGCCCGTTTTCCGCGCAAACCAGGTACTTCCAACAATCATTTCTTGTGACCCTTCTAATTGAATAATCCGCAGTCCGTTATCATTTGTATTTTCGTGTAAGCTATGTGTCGTATCCCCTAAATACGGGCTCCTTCCTTACTTGGCTGTTAAAATCCCCAAGTATGATTTTGATATCATATCTGGGACAGGCTTCGAAGGTTCGATCTACTGCCTCGTATAAGGTATCCTTCTCCGACTCTGCAGTCTCCTCTGTAGGGGCGTGAACGTTAATGAGGCTTGTGTTTCTAAACTTGCCTCGCAAACGCAGAGTGCATAGCCGTTTGCTTATATTTTCAAAGCCGATAACAGCATGTTTCATTTTTTGATTGACTAAGAAACCTATTCCGAGCACATGGTTTACTGGATGGCCGCTATAATATATGTTGTAGCGGCTCCTCTCCAGGAAATCGGTCCCTGTCCAACGCATCTCCTTTAATGCTGTTACATCACCCTTATGTCAGGGTATGGGCTAGCTGCTCAGCAGCATGCGGTCTCTACGGGGAGCGCACGTTCCATGACAAAATGCGCAAATCGTTAATCCGTTGTCGTTGTCGAGTTCGTCGTTGTAAGATCCATCCAGTCCGAGACTCCTGTTGTGGCTTCGTAACAAGTTGTTTTCCGTGTAGGGTTATCAGTCCTACCCAACCCCCAACCTGGAGGACCAGTTGGTACAATTTGTCCCGTTTTTAGGCGCGGGAGACTTGCCTTCATCCTTCTCCGTCTGTAGCTTTTCGTTAAGAAAGAGCTCCAACGGTCACCACGTGGAGTTGGAAATAGGGTTTGGTAGTAGAACTGTTGGTATTGGTTCTGCAGGCATTTCCCAGGTTTTATGCTCCCTTTGACCACCGTACAGAATATGTTTGTTATTTTTTCGAGATGTCAGCAAGCTCCATAATATGGCTTTTCCTAAAAACACCGGAGGCTGTTAAGGTTTCTATGGCTAACTTGTCAGTAATCTCAATCGACTTATAATAAATTGTCGATCATACTTATCTTCTGGTGATTAAGGCAGATCATGTCTTCTCCAAGATAAAGCATAACCTCTTCCTACGCCAATATTATGAAACCTATATGCACCGTTAGTTGCTTTCTGCTTCACCTACACATGAACATCTAATGTTTTTAATAATACCCGGGAAACCAAGCCGTTAGAACTTGGCTAACAATTTCCTGCTGTTAAGAAAGTCTCGTTCAACTGATGATACGTGCATATGTACAACAAAGTGAACTTTATTATCATGAGCACATCCGGTGAATGCATTGTGATGAAAGTTCTCAGGTGTTTCTTATCTTCCCCGGTCCTGTAGTATCAGACCAATTTGCAGGATATCTGCTGCTTATGCTGCCAGAATCCTATGAGTTAGGGTTCAAGATAGAAATTTGTGTTCTAGCAACCTGCAAATTTGACACTTTACTCCTACTGAAACGGCAACAAAGTCTCGGAGTGGAATTGACCTCGCGGCAACGACCTTTGGCTGTCGAAAATGGTCTATCATTCGTTGCTGGAATACGTCCACGCATCTCCACGACGGCAGCGAGGATCCACAAAATGCTTGCTTTCGCCAACTTGAGCGACAATGGCAGCGATATGAGCTGGATATTCTGAACCTAAGTGAAGTAAGATGGTGCGAGTCTGGAAACTATTTCACCCCCTTTTGTGCGAATGTGCTTCTGTACTCTGGAAAACCAAGTGGTAGCAAACGCGAATCTGGTGTCAGGTTATTTCTGACGGCTACCGTAGGGCTTGACAACCATAAAGATAATGGTGGTAAATTTGTGGATTTCTGTCACTTCCACCGCCACGTCATTGGTGGCACATTGTTCGAGCACAAAGCCTGCCATAAAATCACTTTCAAATGACCGACATCGTACGAGCAATGAGATCGACCATCACCATCTGATGCTCGCTTATGTTCGTTCGCTTGTGTGTTACTTCCGCCAATTCCCGTAGGGTTAGAGAGAGAGCTGCGATTGCCGAGAAGTCCAGTGTAGTGTGCACCGTAAAAGAAAGGTATTTGTTATTGTGCTGGTCAGAGAACAGGGAGATACTGCTGAACGCAATGATTTCAGAAGTGTATACTTCATCACGAAAGAACTTGTATGTAGTTGCAAATCTTTTGAAAGTCCCGTGAAGGACTCCTAATTCACGACGACTAGTAATTGAAGACGTGGAAAGAACACTTAACCGAGGTTCTTAAGGAAGTCATCCCGTGTGTCGGATCCGAGGAATCGATTTTTTTTGACATCAATTATATCTAGATATAGTGCAGAATATATGGGCAAAGTGATTTTTTGATAAAAATTACAGTGTTAAACAGATAAAATGTTGCATGGCAGGTTTATGTCGATCGCCGTAATAAAAAACGTATTTATCGGTCCGAATCTCGCTCGCTGAAGTCAAGGCTTTACATGTGTTTCTTCAAGAAATCTAAGGTTTAAGAACTAGCCGATTAATGGTCAGTTAAGATTTTATGGTTAAAAGTCGCATTCCACTTTTTAAATGCGTTTTTTTCGAAACTGCATGTTGAAAATCTGCTGCCACCATAGCCGAAAATCTATTCAACGAAATCCACCACTTATTCAGAACATATTTCTACGGTCTACAAACTAGGATAATTGCGTTTTATTTGGTAGTTTTTTTATTCATTAAAGATGCTGTTCAAGCGATTTCACCGGATTTTCTCCAGCAGCCGCATCTTTGGAGCTAGCCCCATGAAACCCCGTCTGCCTGCGCATTTAACCTCTTCCGTCGTTACATCACATGCTATGCAAATGGCCTGTTTGGACATCACGAGATTCTTTTCCGCCTTTGCATCAGCATGTTACATACCAAATGGTATATTTGGCCTCGACATGACTTTCTTCCGTGTCAGCAGTTCGCAGCGCAACAGCAGGTGTCGATTTGTCGCCGACAACCAAATTTACAATAATAAACAAGTGTTATTGTGTTGTGTACAAGAACACTTTCAAAGCAATGTGTAAACACGGAAGGGTCAAACATAGGTGATTTTAAGAATAACGTTACTTTTACTTTTGAGTTGTGTACAAGCCTCTGAACAGAGCTAAAGGGTTCTATCCGAGAACACTTTACGCGCGGGAATTACTTTAAAATCGCTTTTGAGATTAATTAAGTAAAAATTATTAATAAGAGTGAAATAGAATATTGTGATTAGAAAATAAAGGTATGTTGAAGTGGAGTCGCGAGTGTTCTCATTTACTTAAGCCATACAAATCAAGTAAGTATTCTTTCTAACCCCTTTAGTGTTTTCTGTTTCAGTGGTGTTTGATTACCCCATCGTTCCGAAGTTAGGTTTCGGCAACCCGGAACGAGAGCAACCACGGTCCTCTAGTTAAACATCCAGGAGCTAGTGCGCGAGCTTGGCCAACGCCAAGCAGGGTAGTTCACTGGAAGAGGCCGTTTAGGAGAATGCTGAAACAGCTGGTCCGTCGAGCCGGATGACGATCCAAAGTAAGTTTTTAAATAAAATTACTATTATAAAAATAATTTCTCTTGTGAAAAAATATATATAAAGTGCGGGAAATTATAGTGATTGTGTTTCGTTTACACAACATAAAACACTACTTGAACGTCAACGTTGGTGTGCATTGTTTTTTGTGTTGTTGATCCGTGGGCGCGTTCAAACCCAAGGCAAAGTTCCTTATAGCGTTGCGCCTCCCACGTTTCTCTAACGACATTCTATCATCGTTGGTGTGAATTTTTGAGGTGTTGTTGATCCGTAGGCGCGTTCAAACCCAAGGCAAAGTCCTTATAGTGTTGCGCCTCCCACGATTCTCTAACGACACTCTAACATCGTTGGTGTGAATTTTTGTGGTGTTGTTGATCCGTGGGCGCGTTCAAACCCAAGGCAAAGTCCTTATAGTGTTGCGCCTCCCACGTTTCTCTAACGACACTCTAACATCGTTGGTGTGAATTTTTGTGGTGTTGTTGATCCGTGGGCGCGTTCAAACCCAAGGCAAAGTCCTTATAGTGTTGCGCCTCCCACGATTCTCTAACGACACTCTAACATCGTTGGTGTGAATTTTTGTGGTGTTGCTGATCCGTGGGCGCGTTCAAACCCAAGGCAAAGTCCTTCTAGTGTTGCGCCTCCCACGTTTCTCTAACGACACTCTCACATCGTTAGTGTGAACTTTTGTGGTGTTGTTGATTCGTGGGCGCGTTCAACCCAAGGCAAAGTCCTTATAGTGTTGCGCCTCCCACGTTTCTCGAACGACACTCTATCATCGTTAGTGTGAATTTTTGTGGTGTTGTTGATCCGTGGGCGCGTTCAAACCCAAGGCAAAGTCCTTTTAGTGTTGCGCCTCCCACGTTTCTCTAACGACACTCTAACAACGTTGGTGTGATTTTTTGTGGTGTTGTTGATCCGTGGGCGCGTTCAAACCCAAGGCAAAGTCCTTATAGTGTTGCGCCTCCCACGTTTCTCTAACGACACTCTAACAACATTGGTGTGATTTTTTGTGGTGTTGTTGATCCGTGGGCGCGTTCAAACCCAAGGCAAAGTCCTTATAGTGTTGCGCCTCCCACGTTTCTCTAACGACACTCTATCATCGTTGGTGTGAATTTTTGTGGTGTTGTTGATCCGTGGGCGCGTTCAAACCCAAGGCAAAGTCCTTTTAGTGTTGCGCCTCCCACGTTTCTCTAACGACACTCTATCATCGTTGGTGTGAATTTTTGTGGTGTTGTTGATCCGTGGGCGCGTTCAAACCCAAGGCAAAGTCCTTATAGTGTTGCGCCTCCCACGTTTCTCAAACGACACTCTAACATCGTTGGTGTGTATTTTTATTATTGTTGTTGTTACGTGGGCGCGTTCAGACCAAAGGAAAGACCCTTATAGTGTTGCGCCTCCCACGTATTTTGTGTGTCGTTCATATACACTGTCCGTACCAAACGGAAATATTTAATTCAATTAAGTGACAACCAGTAAATAGAACCAAAAATGGAGATCCAGGAGATCATTGAAGCTCAGCAAAAGCGGGTTCTGAAAGTTGAAGAGGTTCGCGAGACGCTATGCAAACTGCGGCAGGAAAAGCGAACTAAGGAACGCTTCGAAACCGCGTGGAGTGAGGTCCGGCAGATCTATTTAGAGTTCATTGCAGAACATAAACGGCTTCTATTATTGAATCCCTCGGCAGATTTAATATATTTTCGAGAGAATAAGCTGGGACTCATGCAATCAGTTTATTTGAAAACAAAGGAGTTCGTTGAGAGAGTTCATCCCTCTCTTATTCCTGAGGAGAGACAAACAGAGGTCGACCCGTTAACTTTGGGGTCAGTTAGGGAGCAAGTCCCTAAACTCCCGCCAGTGACTCAAAACTATATAGATCCCGGTGAAGGAAGTTCGAGTAGGGGGGCCGTCCCAAGACAAGTTGAAACAGGGTTATTAGAACGAGACTTGGGCATAGACGTCAACGACAGACTCCAAGGTGAAGCGACAGCTAGGGATCTGCCCAGGAGTTCAAGCAGATGTGAAGTTGCATTTGGAGGGGCATGGGGGGCCTGTGATAAGGATAAACAAAATTATCCAACGTGGAGAGACGAACCGCGTACATCTAATCTTGGGCCCTTCCCCACCCATCTACGACCGGACTATTTATTAGATCCTAGTCAGCCCCGCCCAGAATATTTGCGGACTCCTGGACCAAACCGCTCAGAATCCTTCTTGGATCCCAGCCAGACCCGGCCAAACCATTTTGGTCCTTCGAGCCATTTTTCCCCTTGGAACTCAGGATATCGTTTTAGACCCGCCCCACCCATCCCAGATATTCCAATATTCAGTGGGGACATCAGTCAATACGAACCATTCAAAAGCCTCTTTAACTCTGTATACGATGGTTCTGAAATCGATTTTGCGGAGCGCTTAATGATGCTTCAGAGCAAGTTAAGAGGCGATGCAAAACGTGTAATCGACCATTTAGGGATATACGGAGAGAATTACCAACAAGCATGGGTTCTTCTTGACCGAAGGTACAGTAATCGTCGGGCCTTAATAGAAAAAGAAATTCAGGCGTTAGTTGACTTACCTCAGATAAACCAAAGGGAGGCTAGAACGCTGGGAAGAGCATTGGATACCATGCGTTCCGCAGTTCAGAACCTACGGAAAGCAGGATTCAATGCAGATGAAGGTATTCCATTCATTCCGTTCGTCCTGACGAGGAAAATGGATATGACAACTCGGAGGGAATTCGACTTAACGTTACGAGATCCGAAAATGCCCGTTACGATAAACGACATCGACCAATTCCTAGAAAATAGATATGTGGTCATGTCCCCCGGTTGGGATGGTCTAAGTGGGATATCCAAGGCGGAGGATCTTGGGAATAAGAGAAAAACCCAGAAGGAGATAGCCTTGGTCTCCAAGTCGGATGGTGAAAAGAGAAACTGGATTAAATGCTTCTTATGTATGGGGAAGCACTTCACAGCCCAGTGTCCTCAATTCATTGAAAGTACCGACAAGGAGAAACTGCTCCGCCGTTATCATGTTTGCATTTACTGTCTCTCCCACAAATATATCAGGGGGGAAGCGTGCAATAAACGCAAGAATCTCCAATGCGAAATATGCAAAGGGCAACATCTTACTGCCATGCATCCGTGCAAAGGGGATAACCCGTCTTCTGCTGTTCATCATGCCAAAAATTCGACAGCATTGTCATGGTCCGGAACCGTTCTTCCAACAGCTGTCGTTAAGCTAGAGGCAAGAGAAGGACATGCCGTTCCAGTTCGGTGTTTGATTGATCAAGGCAGTCAAAGCAGCTATATAACCGAAGATCTAGTACAGAAACTTCGGTTAAAAAAGAAAAAGACCAACATCGAAATTTCAGGAGTAGGTGGTGTGTCAGCAGGGAAAGTGTCAGCGGTTGTGTGTCTCACCCTTAAATTGGACGATGGTTCCGAGGTCAGCACTAAAGCGTTAGTAGTCAGACGGGTAACTAAAGGTTCCCTTCCACAGGTACCGCCGCAAGTAAAGGCACTGTTTCAAGGGAAGAAGTTGGCGGATCCCGTAACGGAACATGCATCTCACGTTCCAGTTTTATTAGGGTCTAGTATCCTTCCACAACTTTTCGTGAATGGAGTAGAAACCGTAGATAGTTTCCTGCTCCAGAACACGAAATTGGGATGGATTGTGTCTGGTCCGGCGGAATCCTCGGTATCGAAGTTCACCTCAACACATGTCACTATCAAGGAATGGGAACAGGACTTAAGGGCTTTTTGGGATATGCCCCTAAGTAGAGATGAATCTAGTCGCATAGATGACGAAATTTGTGAGGACCTATTCGTAAAGGGTCATTACCGAGAGAACGATGGCCGATACGTGGTACCGACCCCGTGGCGACAAGATAATATTAAACTAGGAAACTCGTACCACAAGGCTGTGCAGCACTATCTCGGTCAGGAGAAAAGGTGGTTGAAAAACAAAGACCACAAGCTCAAATCGGATGAGTTTATGGAAGAATATTTTAATTTGGACCACATGGCTGAAGTTCCAAAGGATCATCAATCTGACACTAGCGGCGAAGTATATTATATCCCGTATTTAAGCGTGGTTCGCCAAGAGGCCACGTCGACGAAATTGCGGAATGTCTTCAATGCTTCCAGTCCGACATCAAATGGTGTGAGCCTTAACGAGATGATCCATCCCGGTCTAAAGTTGCAAAACCATATTTTCGACATTGTCACTAGAATACGCAGGTTTGCGTATGTATACTCTAGTGACATTACTAAGATGTATCGGCAGATACTTTTAAGACCGGAGGATCAGATCAAGCTTAGGATTCTCTGGCGGGCAAAGCCTGAGGAACCGATAAGAGAGTTTTACTTGAAAACGGTGACCTACGGGTTAGACTGTGCACCCTGGCAAGCAATTCGAACGCTTCACCAGGTGGCAGACGACAATGCTCCTGATGAGGAGATCAACTGGATCATCAAGAACGCGTTCTATATGGATGATCTGTTATACGGGGCGTCCAGTATAAAAGAAGCTCAAGACGTCATCCGAAAAATCACAGAAACTCTAGGGAAAGGCAAACTTCCGCTAACGAAGTGGGCGACGAATTGCCCAGAAGTTTTAAAATATATTGACGAAAGTCACCGAATTAGGTCATATGTTGAGGTTGACAAGGCAGATAATGATCTTAAGATCCTTGGCCTACACTATAGTCCTAGGGAAGACTGTTTCCTGTACAGTATCAAGCCAATTTTAAATGTTAGGTATACCAAACGAAGAGTGCTTAGTATAGCTGCTTCTATTTTCGATCCTATTGGTTGGCTGCTTCCAGTTGTAATGAAACTGAGAATAGAAATTCAACATCTATGGCAGGAAGGTTACGACTGGGATGACATTATTCAGGAACCGTTCCGAAAGCAACTTGAAAACGTGTTCTCGTCCTTAGAATACCTGAATGAAATTCGGGTTCCACGTTGGAGTGGGCACACCTCCAAGGATGAAAAGATGGAGCTAGTAGGCTTCAGCGATGCATCCGGTGATGGTTACGCCGCGGTCATCTATAGCCGACGCAAAATTGAGACGGGTTACCTCGTGCGGTTGATCGCAGCCCGAGGGCGTGTCACGCCTTTAAAGACACGATCGAGTATAAGCTCCAAAGCATGCACGATCCCTAAACTCGAGTTGGAAAGTGTAGTGCTATTAACGGAATTGTTCAACGACGTCCGTAAAAACCTAGGGACTAGCCCAGTAAAATTCACGGCGTATACCGATTCAGAGGTGGCTCTCTGCTGGATTCGGAGTCGGAAGGATATCGAAAACAAATTGGTTAAGCGACGAGTAGCCGCGATCCATAAGTATTTGTCACCCACAGATATCCACCACGTGAGGTCAAGTCATAACCCTGCAGATTGTGCATCTAGGGGCATGTGTCCCCGGAAATTTGTAGCTCACAAGTTGTGGTTCCATGGGCCGCAATTCTTGCAAGGGGAACTCCCTCGCACGGAGGTCGTCGGTTCTGGTGCTGAAACAGTGACTCATCTAGCAGAAGTTGCTTCCGAGCCTACGCCTGATCCAGATTTCATTCAGCGATTCTCAAGTTTACCTCGATTGATAAACACAATCGCGAGATGCCGTCGATGGAGATCGGGAACTTCCGGTACGTTCTCAGCTCAGGAGTTGAAGCAAGCGGAGTGGGCAGTCGTCAGGTATCAACAAAAACTACTCTTCGGGAGGCAAATTTTCAGAATTCAGAAGGGATTGAATATCGAGAAAAACCATTGGCTGTCCACGCTAAACCCCTTTGTCGATCAGGTATCTGGGGTTCTCCGAGTGGGAGGAAGATTAGAGCAGGCGCTCATCCCGTTTGAGCAGAAACACCCTATAATTCTCGGGAAGTGTCACCTAGCTGACCTCATAATTCAACATGTTCATAAGTTTGACCAACATTGTGGAACAGGACTCACAATGGCTATCATCCGAGAAAGATATTATATTCCAGCGTTGCAACAGAGAGTGAAGAAGTGGATTAGGGGATGCGTTAGGTGCGTTCGAATGCGAGGAGCCACTATAATCCCGAAAATGGCAGACCTTCCTCCCGAGCGAATCAGGTCATCCGCTGTTTTTGAAAATGTGGGAACCGATCTGTGCGGACCATTTCAAATAAAAGCATCAAATTTACGGACCACAAAATCTATGAAGGTCTACATAGTGGTCTTCGTATGTATGTCTACTAAAGCGATACATTTAGAGCTCTGTACGGATCTTACCACAAATGCATTTTTGGCTGCGTTTCAAAGGTTCGTAAGCCGGCGAGGCCAGCCGAAAATGGTTCGCTCCGACAACGGCACAAACTTAGTAGGGGCTTCCAAAGTGCTCAGGGAAGCCTGGGGAAAGTTGACCAGTGAATGCGAGGAGAGGTTGGCTCAGCGTCAGATCGTATGGCATCATAATCCCCCAAGAGCCAGCCACTACGGAGGGCTGTTTGAGGCAGCAGTGGGGAGTCTAAAACGCTACATAAAGCGGATGCCTTCAATTTCCAACCTGACATATGAAAATTTTCAAACTGCCGTCTGCACATGGGAAGCAATATTAAACAGCCGACCATTGTATCCGCTGGCTGATAATAGTCATGACCTACAGGTACTAACTCCTGCACATTTCATCATTCAAAGAAGCCTATTGTCACCTCCGGCTGGGGAAGGTCTAAATGAAAGTCTCCCAGCAACCAAAAAATGGCTTCAGATCCAGGAACTGCAGAAGCATTTCTGGGTCAAATTCGAGACTGACTATTTGGGGTATCTACAGAAGCGGTATAAATGGAAGGCCCCCGGTAGGCAACTGGGGCCAGGTGAACTTGTTCTAATCAAAGAAAGGGGTCACAGGCCATTAGATTGGAAGACCGGGCGAGTGTTAGAAGTTTTTCCAGATCTACAGGGCACCATCCGTCAAGTAAAATTAAAAACTGCTGGTAGGGACAATATACATCGTGCTGTGCATCAGCTCGTTCCCCTTCTTCCAGAAGAGGAAGCTGAGCCCTCTCAAGCGCAGGAAGCAGATGATAATGCGTTAGAACCGGACAAGGCTCCACCTAACATTCCCTCCCGAACGCGAAGCGGAAAAGGATGGAAGCCGTGGTCTCTAGCGCAAGTGGCTACTCTGCTGTGTATATGCCTAATGCCCGCCACAGTGGTGTCCTGGGCAGTGGACCCGGTCTTGGAAACCAGAATTTTGGAATTGGGATTAGTGCAGGTAAAGGCATTTGACCTAAAATATACTATTGCAACCTCAGTAAACCTCACGCGTGATCTCGACACAATGTCGCAACAGTTGGAAAAGTTCCATAAGATATGTGAGCGGCAGATGGTGGAGGAAGTCCAAGAACATTGCAACGAGCTGAAACTTACAAGCGAACTGCAAGTCGCTGATGTTAATCGACAGTTGACCGCTTCCTATAAGGTCAACCGAGTTAGGCGGGCCTTTGGTATAGTCCCCATTATATCAAGTAGTTTATTGAAAACAGGTGCTAAGTATATCCCCGGTCTTTTAGCGGCGGGGACAGTAGCTTACCTTAGTTACCGAGACATAGCTATTCGCGAGGAAATGAAAGCTCTTGTACATCAACAGACAAAAATCGCAGCGTTAACGTTAAACATCACGGACCTCGAGTACCATCAGGTGGAGAACCAGATAAATCACCTAATGGAGCAGCAGGGGAAAGAAATGTTAAGGCAGGAGCTGTCGGAGTTCTCCCTAGGAATTAAAACATTAATTAGCGAAATCGTTGCCAAACATGAGCAATTACGAAACATTCGACCTACCAAGGAACTGGCTGCTTTTATAAGCCAGGTTAATAGGGAGGTCCCTGGGGTAGTCCTGCCGAAACAAGATGAGCCAGAAAGAGTGTTCGAGGTTAATCCAGTGTCTGCATGGCTTCAGAATGATCTCGTTACGATCGAATATACAATTCCTCTTGCGTATAAAGAGGAATTTAGACAGGTAGCAGTTATCACCCCTCCAGATTCTAAAAATAACACTTGGGACTTGGGGACAACGATACCATTCCGCATCCTATTCGTTGGGCCCAATGCGGACAAGTTTTTCTTCGAGGAAGAGTCTACAGAGATTCTTCCTCGCCTATACGAGACAAAATTGTTACGCTCTGGACCATCATGTATTAAGGAAATTATACGGGGAGGCCACCAATTAAAGGATTGGTGTTCGACCACGCGGTGGGGCAATGAGACCTACATCGGTCGCATTAGCCCCCATGTTGGAGTGATATTCAAAGGGCAAGTTGATAAAATACCAATCACGTGTAATGACACTCAGTTAGAAATTCGGTTTCCTGTTTCTTTAGTAGAGCTCGACTATTGTACCATGGGCGAGGTCCCCTTCCAGATAAAAGAGATTCCACGAGCCATTACAGTAAACTGGACAAAGGTGTATGAAACAGTCACTCCTCGGTTTAATCTTCCATCAACCGAGATCAGTCTCGTCCGGGACAACAAGCACCTTATAGCCACATTAAAGAGAGAACTCGATGGAGTAATTAATGACGATAATGTGTTCAAACAATACATTCCCCACGGTTGTACTTTGGCAGGGTTATTAGTAGGGGCCGTTATCGTAGGAATTTGGGTACGGTTAGCCAGAAAGAAGCGAAAGGGGGATGACGATCACCCTACCTTTATAAGCCATCTAGCAACAGCGGATCGGCAGCACGGGAGATGGGGTCAAGAATCGACAAACCCTATAGGTATCATGTCACCCGCAAATTCCTCAGTCTAAAATTCCTGTGTATACATTCCCATGTAAAAAAAAAAAAACAAACCCGTAGTTGGATCCGAAATTGTAATGTAAATAAATGAAATTAAATAATAATCACTAACCTACGTAAAATTCTTGTGTATGAATGGATTGTAAATAAGTGACTAATACAAATTAACAACAGACCGGCGGCAAAAAAGTCACGGTCAAGAACAGTAGCATGGTGTCAAGGTATCAGATTTGTTTTGATTGTTTTTTTTTGTTTTTTGTTATGTTGGGTGACAGTCGCTGGATATGTGTTGTTTTGGTAGCATGAGTGCAAGCAAAAATGAATGCAGACGCGTGCAAAAGTGATTCAATGTCTGGGGCAGCCGGCGCTCTGATTTCAAATGTGCAAAGTCAACGCTTGATGGATCACATTTCTTTACCGTGGTACGTCATCGTGAAACTGAGCTGATGAGGTATTCCCTAGGCATTGAATCGCTTTCGAGTAATTTTGATTACTACGCGTGTAGTTTAATTACTACCAATAGGTAGCACACTTAAGTGCACAATGAAAAAAAAAACGAAATATAAGTAATCTGAGAACAATTAACTGAGAGTAAAAATATTGCAGAAATAGTAAGCAAAAAATGAAATGTGGTGATTTTGTGAAGTATGAATATTTTCTAAATCAACACTAAAATTAACTATAAACACAAAATGCATATGAACATAATGATAACTACATCATATACAAGCAAAATAGCATCCAATTAAACGATTCAAGTTTTCCAGGCGTTTGTAAAAACGACCAAGTATTTATATTTGTGTAATTATTACATTCTTCATTTTCATCCTCTTGTAACAAAGTCCTAGGGTTAAATAGCCTTTTTTATTATAATTTTTAAAAGAGCAGATTCGATTATAAAAGAATAATGAACACAATGAAGAAAATAAGAACGATACATTTAAGAACAAACAAAATTGTGGACCCTTCCGCAAAAAGAAAATTAGGCATAAGCTTTGATATGTATAATACTAACAAGACAATCGACTTCATCGGAAAAAAACAACACATCAACACCCGGAAGACAACTCTGCATCAATCGGAGATCTACCAGGGGACTGGCTATTGATGGAAGGGGTTATTAAGGCGCTACGCACTACTTAGGGGTTTCCGTTTTGGGCGCCATCATTTCGATCGTTAGAGGTAGAAGGATGGCCTTACACCCTTAGAATGCAAGCTGGCAACGAGTGACACCAATACAAGAGTTTCCATATCCAGAAACTTGGGACCGTTTGCCAATAGATAACAGTCCAGGTCCAGGCAATTGGACTTTCTTTGCGCGGGAGGATGTTCAAGCGATTTCACCGGATTTTCTCCAGCAGCCGCATCTTTGGAGCTAGCCCCATGAAACCCCGTCTGCCTGCGCATTTAACCTCTTCCGTCGTTACATCACATGCTATGCAAATGGCCTGTTTGGACATCACGAGATTCTTTTCCGCCTTTGCATCAGCGTGTTACATACCAAATGGTATATTTGGCCTCGACATGACTTTCTTCCGTGTCAGCAGTTCGCAGCGCAACAGCAGGTGTCGATTTGTCGCCGACAACCAAATTTACAATAATAAACAAGTGTTATTGTGTTGTGTACAAGAACACTTTCAAAGCAATGTGTAAACACGGAAGGGTCAAACATAGGTGATTTTAAGAATAACGTTACTTTTACTTTTGAGTTGTGTACAAGCCTCTGAACAGAGCTAAAGGGTTCTATCCGAGAACACTTTACGCGCGGGAATTACTCTAAAATCGCTTTTGAGATTAATTAAGTAAAAATTATTAATAAGAGTGAAATAGAATATTGTGATTAGAAAATAAAGGTATGTTGAAGTGGAGTCGCGAGTGTTCTCATTTACTTAAGCCATACAAATCAAGTAAGTATTCTTTCTAACCCCTTTAGTGTTTTCTGTTTCAGTGGTGTTTGATTACCCCATCGTTCCGAAGTTAGGTTTCGGCAACCCGGAACGAGAGCAACCACGGTCCTCTAGTTAAACATCCAGGAGCTAGTGCGCGAGCTTGGCCAACGCCAAGCAGGGTAGTTCACTGGAAGAGGCCGTTTAGGAGAATGCTGAAACAGATGCCTTGAAAAAAACACCAAAATTTACAAAAAAAAGTTTAACAAGGCGCTAAAAATTTAGCTTTTAATATTTTCTAATAATCCTAGTTTGCGGACTATGGACGTTAAAACGTTCACATTATTTTTAAACGAGGCAGTATTTCAATAATCAACAAAGCTATCGAGATGGAAACATTACTACTTATGTTCAAGATATTAATAAATATCATATATGGTGGCAGATTAATATTGGTATCTTTATACAGTTCTTCATAAAAAATTTCCAAAAAAGGCGAAAAAACAACCTTCACACGCAATGACCTCCTTAACGGTATCACATCCGGTGAAGTTCCTTCCCTTGTGGATGAAATGGCCAGTCACCGCTTCACAGCATGCGGATACGGACTGTTCCTCCAAGTAAATCGGGAATTATTTCAGCCATCAATGCACTAGAGCGGGGTAAAGCCGGTGGGCTTGACCGTCTCCCTGCAGAGTTATTTATTGCTGCCCCCGCAAGATTTGTCTTTATTGCTCACTCATACGGAAATCCTGGAAATCCGAGACCAGAGTTGGAAAGAAGGGGATGATCGTTAAGATTCCAACGAAGGGGACCCATTTTGAATGTGATAATTGGAGGGGTATCTGCGTGCTCCCAGCCGTCGCAGAGATAATAGCTAAAATAATCCTGGAATGCATCAAAGAACATCTCGAAAGCTTTGTCAACAGAGAGCACGCTGATTTTCACTCTGCATTGACCACATTAACATCCTACCATCCACCACCATCCACCACATTAACGACGCTAAATCCGCTTTTCCGGCTTTGCCTAAAATCTAAAATGCACTTATCTCAATATGAAGATCAAGTTGAGACCGTTTTGCGCTAGTTTTTTTTAAGTGCTACTATATGGGAATAGCATATCGAAGCCGTCGTGTGTTGTATCATCGCAGACTGACCAGATACTATTACAAACAAAAAATCGTGCTCAGGCCAGGCACCCATACGCGGTATGATCGGAAGGCAGTAGCAGTGGATTGGTGACATAGTAAGGAGTGGCGACAATTGCATTGCAAACTATGCCATGCAGTGGAATCTACTCTCCCAAGATGGCCAACGAATGGGTCGCCCCAAAGGCACTTAGCTCAGAATGGTGGGGAAGGAGTGCGGGTATCTAGGGAAATAGTTGGGGGTGCGCATTTCAGGTAATCGCAAACGACGGCGCGTATCTGTGGTTGAAGTGTTATACCCTGCCAAGGGATAAATGACAACCATATATGATACAAGTCGGGAAGCCGGAAGCTGGATGCTTCAGGTATGAAAGGTTTTGTGTATTTACGAGTATTTTATAAAGAGATTTGAATGTGCATTTGTCCCATTAGCATGTAGCACGTAAAATATGCATATATTATGTGAAAATTTCCACTTTCAAGTGATATTGACATTCATAGCTTTTAATTTGCAGAGAAGCGACAGTTTTGACCTAGTATTACTTTGTTAGTAATAATGCGATTTTCACCAAATTTGGCAAGATCATGCTCTATACTGTAGCCTACATTGTTGCCTACATAGGATGAACTTAAGGGGGGTTTTTCTATCAAGTACTAAAAATTATAGTTATATACTATTATTAACTTTATTTGAACAGGTATCGGTATGGAGGGTATTTCGGAGCCTAGGCACCATGTAGTGGTAGCCCCCTGATCTTTTTCAAATTTTTTTGTTGAGTAGTTTCTGAGAATGGGTTCGTTAAAAAAATGATCACTTTCAACCCCCCACACTCCCCACCTTTTCAACAAAACTAAGACCGGCTTCGAAAAGTACTAACCGAGACCTTTAATTTGATATCCCACATGACTATATTTGATGAAAAAAACAATTACACCCCCTTTTGCATGTATGTGGACCCCCCTTAAATTCAATATAAAAGGATGTAACTCGCTATATGCGTGAGCGTTCCAGTTCCCACCTTTCTACCAAATTTGGTGCCAATCGTTACAACCGTCTCCGAGAAAAATGCGTGTGACGGACAGACAGACAGACAGACAGACGGACGGACAGACAGACAGTAAACCGATTTTAATAAGGTTTTGTGTTTACACAAAGCCTTAATAATGGATATAATGCTTGTGGGTGCTATTTGCACTAACTGAATTTCCACTCATGATAAGGAATGTGGCGTGTGGCTACGAAACTGGAGTCGTCATAGCGTTCACCATTATGGCATTTTTTAACTGTGGAATATCTGCAGACTTATCCTCGAGCTTGTATTCTGCAAATTTATGTCTATGATTCGAGTTCAATGCCCATTTTGCTCATTCAAGTCGCGCTATTTTGCCAAAGTCCAGCCCTGGGTTGAGGGCTGTGGATGTGGATGTCGGTATGACTGCCTAGGAAACGCACTACAGATAAATGTTTCCCGTTTGCCGTTTTCTCATCGCTCTCTGTGTATATCCCACTGGGTAAAAATCGTCGTAGTGAAGAATTATAGGTTTGAAGCGAGATAGGGTTCATTCTCAGAAACAAATCAGAATTATGGCCGTCAAAATATATTTCATACCAAACTTTGGTCACTAATTGGTTAACAATTATATAGTTCTTTATTCGCGAATTTTACGAAAAGCCCTCAGATATTTACAAATTGCGAAAACGTAAAGTACTATTAATGGCTTAATGTTGGAAAGTTTCAAGGAAATCATAATATTATTAACAAAGTTGTAGTAGTATAATTTGTCTATTTGCAGTGATCTTTTTTGTGTTCTAAAATAGCACAAATAGAGACATCGTAACGGAGAGTATTTCAGAGCCTAGATACCATGTACGTGGACCAATACATTTTTTTAAAAATTTTCCGGTTGAGCTTCTGAAAACGGATCATGGAAGATATTGATTGATACGTCCAAAATTTTTTCCCTGAATATAGTAGCGTAGGTTATCAAATGAAAGGTCTCGGTTAGTACTAACCAAAGCTGATTCTGACATTGGATGCAACATTTACATTTACCATGGTATATTACTATATTTTGTACAAATGGCCTAAAACCTCCCTTAAGTTTTTTGAAATAATTAAGACTTGCTTTTTTCTGTTCGCTAGTGATATTTGTTATGGTTGCATGGTTTTTTCGAAATGACTGCAGAAATATATTAAATGGTCAATTCTAAGCAAAAAATGTTTTGTGAAAATTTTTCGTAGAAGTTTTCGAGTTTAACTTTAACGGTGCAATAGTTATGGATTTAGTACTATGTTGTATGTATCTGTTCAAGTAAAGTTAATAATATTATGGTGTATGATTATATGTATTTTAAAATTTTTTTGCCAACCCTCTTAAGTTCACCCTGTATTCGTGTAATTTTGCATTGAAAGGTTTCAGTATCAAATATAATCCTGGAAGATTTGGCGGAAAACCTACTATAATTAACAAAGTTATAGTGGGTAAAAATTTCCTCTTTCAGGTCGAACTACAACTAGCTAAAACACAAAATGTCAGCCCTACATCGAATTGAACAGTGAGCGTCAAAATGAAGTGTCAACCATACTTTCAACATTTGTCTTCTTCATTTCAATACTTTACAAAGGGATTTCAAGAAATATTTCAGATTTTTGTAAAACGATATTTATACCTGTATTTATTAAGAAACGAAGTAACGAACGCGAAAATAAAAGTAATGTAATAGAAACAAAGTTATCTGCATATTCATAGGGTCAAAATAAATTGTGCACTTACAGAGACTGAATGATGATCGTTTAGAAGAAAAATATGTCCCGTTATGTTTCATATTCCTGATGGCAGCGATCAGTTTTAAAATGGTTATTCCACGTGCTTCATCTTTTGAAACGCGAGAACTTGTAATAAAATTTAATTAGGAGGGAAAATCGCTGCGTAAAATAGCTTCGTTATTGATCGAAGCCATAATGCAGTTAAAAGAATTATAGATAAGTTGGAGCAATCAGGAACACTGGAAAATTAACGGGGTCCTGGAAGACCGAAAAGACTCACTGGAGAGGAAATACGCTCCATGGTAAGAAACCGTTAGGCAAAGTGCAACTACCAAGGCGGTGAAAATATCACAGGAACTGTCGACCGCAGGAATATAAGTTAGCCCCACCAAAATCATACGGACGTTACATGACAATTTGGAAGGGTTCCGAAGAAGACGGGAAATTTACCCGGTTGTGTTGGAGTAATGTCGCTGCTGGATCTTCCAGAAGGATAATGACCCAAACATACAGTTAAAATAGTTAAAGAATGGCTGCTGTATCATAATCCAAAACAGCTGGATCACCCCCTCAATCACCGGGCCTTTATCAGATAGAGCATTTATGGGAACATCTCGACAGGAATGTTCAGAAAACAAACAAGACTCTAGAAGCAGTTCTTAAGGAAAAAGGTAAACAGACGAACTTTCAATAGTTGCAATTTTAGGTTTTATAGTTATTTATTTTTGACTGTACAATTTATTTTGATGCCATGGATATCCATCGATTTTTTTTATTGCTTTACTTTTCTTTTTGTGATATAAATTAAAAATGCTGTTTATTAATTATTAAAGGCTAGAATATTACTTTTGAAATCGCTTTATTAAGCGTTGAAATGAAGCAGGCAAATGTTAAAAGAATGTTGTGCACTTTATTTTAACCCTTACAGTATATTCTGAAGAATGAAGTACAAAACATTTTATTGCAGCTGCTACTCAAACAAAAGCAGGTGCTCAAGAGAATAAAATCCATAAAATACCACTTCACACTAATACTACTACTACTGCTGCTGCCACTACTACTAACCTAACTAATTAGAACATTTTTATTGCATTTTAAAAAAATTAAAAACCTAAATCATATTTCTCATCAAAATGAGTAACAAAACATTTTGAAAAATTCAAAACTTATAGGCAGGAAGATGCTTCAAATTCATATACACGATGACCTACTAGCTCTGTCCAAATGCAAGCCAGTAACGAAATATTGTTCCACGTGAAATACACCGCGTTTTATCGACGACGTTTCAAGGGGCTCGTTTCGCACCTGACTTTTACTAGTGCCAATACAAAATGTGGCAAGATAAAACAACCGTTTAATAAACCATGCACTGACAAGTGCAACGTCGCAATCTTTTTCTTCAGCCTTTGTCCCGTTCACAAGCGGGGTCGGCTCGTCGTGATCGCTTTCGCCATTTGGCTCTATCGAATGCCTGGTCTGGGTGCAATTTCGAGGCTTTCAAATCCCCATCCAGCGTATCAAGCCACCGTTGCTTAGGTCTGCCTTTTGGTCGTTTACCATCGACTTCGATGTTCAGACCAATCTTGGCAAGTGAATTCTCGTTTGGACGAATTGCGTGACCATACCATCGAAGACGCCTCTCTCGCAACTTTTCCACGATCGGTGCAACCCCATAACGATTGCGGATATCCTCATTTCGGATGTTATCAAAACGTGTGACGCCACTAGTCCAACGTAGCATCTTCGTCTCCATTACCGCAAGACGCCGTTGATTGTCTTTTATGGTCGGCCAAGAACCATAGAGAGCGACTGGACGGACGACATTGCGGTAAATTTTAGATTTGAGACGTTCGTTGATACGTCGATCACAAAGGACACCAGTTGTGGAACGCCATTTCATCCAGGTTGCGTTAATGCGTGAAGCAATTTCATAACGCAGTTCTCCATTGGCTGATAGCGTTGACCCGAGGTATTTAAATCGCTCACTTCTGGCAGATCACTGCCGCTGACAGTGATTGTGCCTGTTTCATGGGGATCGGTCGTCAAAAATTCAGTTTTGTTTAAATTCAATCTGAGACCGTATTGCATGAGGCGATCATTCCATTTTTGAACAAGTTGCTCGAGATCATTTTTGCTATCAGATGCTAGGAAAACATCATCTGCATAAATCAGTGTGTAGGGCGCAGGACGTTGGATATCCCGTGTGACGGTGTCCATAACAAGAACAAAGAGGAGTGGTGAGAGGGCACTTCCTTGATGAACACCAACAGAGACACGAAGCGGTTTTGATACACCCGCCATACTTCGAACTTTACTTTTCGGATCGTGGTAGAGCAATTGAACCCAGAGCACGAGTTCTTCTGGCACGAAGTGTTGTCGTAAAGCATACCAGATGAGTTCGTGTGGTATACGGTCAAACGCTTTCTCTAGATCCAGAAAGGCAATGTAAAGAGGGCGATGCTTCTCACGGTGTTTCTCCATGAGTAACCGCGGAGCGTGTATTGCGTTAGTAGTTCCGCAGTTCTTGACAAATCCGGCTTGATTCACGGTTATTTCAACGATTTCGCGAATACGTTTGTCAAGAATGCGTTCAAAAATCTTCATGGTATGGAAAAGTAACCGGATTGGACGGTAATTTGAACATTCTGCTGGACTACCTTTCTTTTTCCATATTGGAACAGTACTTTCTTGCCAGTCAGGTGGTGTTCTTCCTTCCTGAATAACCCGGTTCAAGAATTCACTGCGCCACAGTGTTGGGTCCCAGCTATTCGCTTTCCAGAGCGCAGATGCGATGTCGTCAGGTCCTGTTGCTTTCCCCGATTTCATTTGTTTTATTGCCTCCTCGACTTCAGTGGCGCTGACTGGTGGAACTACTCCAAATGTCGGCAATGATTGTGGAAGTGGAGGATGAGCAAATTCTTCAGTTGAAATCTGCTCGAAGTATTCTCGCCATCTGTCCGTTGCAGCTCGACGGTTGGTAAGCAAATTACCGTTCTTGTCATTAACACAACAGGAGTGTTCGATATCCTGTGTGCGTTCATCACGGCTTTTAGCAAGTCGATACAGGTCTCTCTCGCCATCCCGAGTGTCCAGTTTATCGTAAAGATTTTTGAAATGGTTCACTCAGGTGACAGCGACCGCTTTTTTTGCTTCCCGGTTGGCATTTTTATAAATTTGCCAATTAGGAGGCGTTTTATCGTCGAGAAATTTGTGGTAGAGGCGTTTCTTTTCACGGACCTTCATTTCAACATCATCATTCCGAAGCCAAGTATTTCGGTTGATGTACCGCTTACCCGGCTTGGTGACCCCGAGGGTTGCAGAGGCCGCTTTGTGGATCGTGTCTTTCATTTGGTTCCATGATTCTTTCACATTCGTAATGGTTGGCAATCGTATGAGTGAGACCGTTTCTTTTTTCTTCTCACCAAATCGCCACCATTTAATGCGCGGCGGGCCAGTGCGGTCCTCACGCTGTTTTATCGGTGGCTTAATTCGCAAGACGGCAATCAACGGCCGATGTTGAGGTGCGATGGTCTCATAGGGAACGACTTTGCAATCAGTGACAGTGGTAAAATGTTGGCGTCTTATGAGAATATAGTCGATTTGCGTTTTATTGTTCCCACTATAAAATGTGGGAAGATGAGACAATCGTTTGATGAACCATGTATTCATAAGTACAAGTTCATGGGTGTCCGCAAAATCGATTATACGCTCGCCACCTTCATTGCGCGCTCCGAATCCCTTTCCCCCATGGCACCTGTTACCGTCTGCCTTTTCACCCAGATGACCATTAAGGTCGCCGGCAATGATTATGTAATCGTCAGCAGGCAAGGACAAGTCTTTCCATCGAGAAGTTGCCAGAAGGCATCTTTCTCGGCATCTGGTCGACCTGTCTGTGGTGCATATGCGGTGAAGAAGTGAATAGTGCGATCACCTGATATAATGGTGAGCTTCATCAGCCGATCATCAAATTATCCTGCAAAACTGACGATACACTCGCCATTTTCTTTGCGTTTTATCAAGGCAATTCGCTGCTAATTTTCCGAGGGTGATTAATTGGCAGGACCTTTTTTGCAATAACTTTCCATTTGTTTTGCTGGAGGACTTGTCGTCGGACAAGGCAGCAGGATTTCATATAGTCGACTAGCTCCAACTATTTATCATTTTTCCTAATCTCAACATTGATTTTATTTGGCTGGGGATGGTACAGTAAGTATTGTATTGTAAGCCCACTGCCTGAAACTCATCTCTTTTATCTAGGGTTGTGAGCAGCATGTTATATAAATAAGGTAACCTTCCTGGAATTAAACCGATCTAAATACGGTTTTGTTTTACATTTATACGGTAGAATTCCGACAATTCCTATCGTTAGATTTCTACCAATTAGCCGGAAGTTCGAATTATCGGGATTCCACTGAATTAACATTTGCATCCCATATTCTCCCCTAATTACCAGTAGTTTCATTATATAATTGTCAACCTGTACGCAGAGCAAGTGATTTGGAACGTGAGTGAATATTCTTGTTATTCTTCAAAATTGAATTAAACTTGACTAACGCTTAGCTCAGATAAATAAATCTAAACATGGTGAAATTGATTTCCTTAATATTTCATGCCCGGTTGGGTATGTGTTCAAATCGGTCCCAATCTATCTCATATGCCATGGGCTTTTCATGCCTTTTATCATTCAACCCGTTCCATACACAAGTCATTATATTTATTATCGAACGTGGTTGGCGAATGTACCAATTGGGTCCCAGTATTTATTTCCAACATAATTACTTTTTTCCTGTTATGGAACTTGCCCATGACCGCACAGGCCTGTGTAATTCTATTCTGGACTAATTACTGTTCTCGAAAGGATGTAGGATGTAGGTTTTCAAACCCGCTGTTAATCGTAGCTAGTTACAAACCACCAGAGTTTGGGTAATTTATTAATACTATGTAAACCTAAACGGCGGAGCGATCCTTTTGTTCAGCAAGGATAATGACTTATTCTGTGGAGAGCATTATTTAAATAAATCTTTCGGTGTGTGCCACATCTGAATTCGAGGCTCCATAGGTGGGATTCCTCCAAAGGCTGATGAATGAGTACGTAAATCTTTCATTTTCTATTAAGCTTATTAGGATAATTTAACCCTTACAAATTATTTGCTGCGTGAAATTTCAGGACACGTTAATTACCTATAACAGTTTAAATGCGCAATTTATATGGTATGTAAGGAAGATCCAACAAAATTCAATATTTGCTTATACATAGACTAAGCAGCCATGGAATTCATTGTTGTTCTTTAATAGTCTAAAATGAAATGACGCCTAGGATTTCATTGTTGTTTTCTCTTTAATATTGTAAAATTACATCTTAAGTCATTCTGTTGACTAGTGCTTTTCTCTTCACAGAGACGTTTGCCTCAGAAATTCTCATGAAATTTATCAATACCCAAACCATATTTCGATGGTATGTAGTTGCTACTCTGGCTTTGCTCAGGGAATTTCATGTTTGTTTTATAGGCATCCACCTGCCTACATCATATATCATATAAAACATTGCTTGAGAACTAGCACAACGAAAAGAAAATTTTTGCTATCGTGGCAGAGCTTTAGAGATTATGAATCAAAAATCCATGAAAATTGATATTTCAATACAATCCAATCTTGATAATCTGCCTCTTGGTTGGTTGGGCACGTTCAGTAGACCGGGGCTCTGTGAATGCTTCTTCCTTGGCGCCGACTACCCCAGGATGGAAATAAAGAGATCTGCTGTTCACTTTTCCTCATTCACCCCCTTTCCCTATCTACTTATTCTGTGCATATGCCATTCATAATTCCTTACCTCTCCGTTTTGTTATTGTAGTTTGCAGAGTGTATTCTGTAATTTGCGTGTACACTGTCAGCGAAATGGGAACATGTGGTTTTAAGTTTATGTAGGAAAGGACGCTATAAGTACAAAATCCGGCCCAGCAGCGCTCTTTTTGGTTATGAGACTTGCCATGGAATCATCAAAGTCAATTCTGAAAAATTGTTGGGAGGGGCTTAAAGAAAATATTCTGAAATAAAAAGTGCGTTATTCAAATGGTTCATTCAATAATATGCCAGATATAGTCCATTATCTGGTGTCATTCTTTAACGAATTCGAAATATTTTTACGCAAAAATAAGGAAAAAGACTCTTTCAAAACTAGCGATGACTGATTTAATAATTTTTGAAACGGCTAGGATTTTTTTTAACGTTTTTTTTTTAGGCTTTAGCCATTGACCCCATTGAAAATTAATTTGAATTATAAATCCAAGAATTAGATCGTCCTTCAGAACGAATTAAAGCGGTTTATTTTAAAGGATGCTAACGTATGAGATCTTTATGCACTGTGCTGACGAAAGGTTCCAAGGAGAAAAAATATCAAGTGGCAGTTTGACATAGTTAGCATGACTAGTTGGGCGGGGAGAATATAAAGGAAGGGAAATAATTACCAGGTGTAAGTTTCGACTATGACGAAGGCAATTAAATTCCTAGAGTCCATATGGAGAGTAACGATACCATCACTAGCAGACATCTGTACCGTAATTGGCTACTAGTTAAACAGCGTCTGCTATTACCATGTCAACATGTGGAAGTCATCATGAGCGTCCAATGCAAAAGCCTAGGAAAAATAAGTTCAACGGTGAAATTGTGTGCGCTTCAGAGTTACGAGTCCCTCCTCCGAAACGAACCATAATTCCACGTGATCACCGGACATAATAATAAATATATTCCAATCAATTCAAAACTCATGCAAAATTGTTCACCCTTATTAGAGATCAAGTAATAATTGCTTCCACTTTTACCTTCCAATTCTTAGGGTCCAATCAGAAACTATTCAAGGTTTTTACTTCTTCCATTTATTTATGGCCACTGTTTAAGTCCACAGTAAAGCCGCAAAGGTGCAGTACATTCTTCCATAAAAGTTATCTATGGACGAGAACTTCGGACAGATTGCCTAGAACCACAAATATATAAAGGCCACAAAGCTTAATCTTAGGCAGCGTCTAAGACCCAAAATGAAAGTGCACTGCGTTGTTGGAACTACGGGACACCCGGGGAATTATTGCTGACGCCCAGCTGACAAGCAATTGATAGCTAGGGAGGATGCTGCGAAAATCAGTGAAGCCAAGTGACTTACTGTCCAATTCCGTGTCCAGTTTCGCCATTTCTTACGCCAAAGTAGCTAGAGTCACATCCTTGCCAGCATCGAACCCGATTAAAAAGTGCGTTGATGCCATTTCTTCATCTCAGCTCAAGGACTGATTATGTATCTATGGTGTTAAACGTCGTAACATTCAAATTATCATACCTGGTCTCACACGCCGAAAGTGTGAATTCTCTGCAACCAGACTTTTACTGAATTCATAATATGAATTTCATCGGATATAACATTGTTTGAAATGACCGCAATACGGGCATTAAAGAGAAAGGATTACAAATTTGAGGAAACCATCATTAATAACCTGCGAACCTGTTTCGCTGCACTGACATTTGTTAAAAACACCGATAAACCATTGTCGGTTTAGCTAAAACCAGCCTTCTCCTAATAACCGCAAAAATGGGTACTCATAACAATGAGGCAGATTCAACTTTATCATCAACGCTAAACCTGGAAATGTCGCTATTATCCATAACCTAATGGACAGAGAAATCGAAAAGGTTGCTGATGCCTTTGGCATTGCTACAGCAATAAGCCCGAACAAGCAGAATCTACCATCTCTTTTTTGCTACCAAAGATATTGTCCTTGTGGGTTTGCTGGGTTTTTCTGAGAATGAGATGATCTTCCTACCGCAATCATTCAGTTGAATTTGATCTATAATCAAATTATCATGGTGTCGCTTAGAGACTTTTGTAGGGTGGTTCGTCTAAATTCTATGGATGATTCTGCTTTCGAACGTGGCTTCTTAATTTTTGTCTGCTAAGAATCCAATACCTGGAACAATACTCGCCTTATCAACATAGTTGCGACTTCGACCCTATGTTAAAACGTTTCGAAAGAAGCAATTTTTGTAAACTGAAATGGTCTCTGTTGGTCACCAATAACCATGGGTGGATTTCGTCATGATAGTTGTTATCGGTTGGGATTTTAAATCCCAAATATGAATAATTTTGAACGATTTCCAAGTTGTAACCTCTGCTTTGATTGCTTTGAATTAGTCTTGGCTATTGGATGGTTTTGCTTTTGGTGCTGACGTTGCCATCATTTACTTCGTCCTGGTTTCTTAGCGTGTAGTTCAAAATGATCCATCGTGTAATTTATGCAGTTTATACATCCCGTATTGATTTTTCCATTATCTCGATACAATTAGCACATTTGAGCAGCTGAGTGGATTTAAAGAGGCCAGTGCTTCTGGCCACTGATGACTTCTATTCGTGTCAGCTTAAAAAGGACAACGTAGAGTATTCCATTGTTCTAGACTGTTAGCGGTAATCTGGTCTCACATACTGGTCACTTGGGATAGCCTAATTAGCAACAACCTCACAAATTTCAAGAGAATATGGTACTATTTCATTGCTTTGTCTCTGAATCAATTCCGTAGTGAAGACCTTACCGGCAAATTAATGTGAGCTCAATCATATGTTCTAGAACATATATTAAATAGGCAGCTTCATTTTTGTCAAAAGAAGGGACTCTACCCAGACTAAATCAAATCATTCAGGCAACTTAGAACTATCATGTCATGAGGAGAGGAGATGTAAGAGCAACAGGTGGTAGAATTAGATGCGAGGGAGTTAGCAATTTCTACAAAGTATTGAATATAAACGTATTTCAAACCGACTTATAACGCGTCGCAAAGACAGAAATTATATCTCGGATATTTTATCAAAAAGGGTTCAACTACTCTTACAATCATCACCCGGGGCCAGCGTTGGTGCATCATTGGCATTGGCAAACGCTTTTAAAAAATTGGGAGCAGGTTTCCCACAAGGGCATATACAGGGTGCGGCAGCATAACTTCCTTTTTTCAAAACTCAATAAAAACTATTGTATGCATCAGAAAATATTTATTTATTTTTTATAATGTAGGTACATGTCTAAAGTTTTTATTTACATTATTTTGAAGATCAAATCTGTTAGGTGACGTCCCCCATTCGCCATGCATTGCGTAAACCGATTTCTGACGTTTGTCATGACTCTTGTTAGCATAGCAGGTGTTATGTTGGCAATTTCTTCTTGGATGTTGGTCTTCAAATCTTGTAGGGTTCTTGGACGGTTCACATAAACACGGGATTTGAAAAAACCCCATAGAAAAAAATCACAAGGGGACAGATCGGGAGAGCGTGCCGGCCATTGCAAATCGCCTCTAATTGAGATAAGGCGCTCTGGAAAGTGTTCCCTCAAAACAGCCATCGATGCTTTTGAAGTGTGTACTGTTGCACCGTCTTGTTGGAACCAAGTGTCTCCCAAATCCAAATTTTCTAGCCGTGGGAAAAAAAAAATCCTGTAGCATGTTTACATACCGGCCCGAATTCATTGTCACTGTAACCTCATTTTCCTCAAAAAACCAGGGACCAATAATTCCAGCTGAGGAAATTGCACACCACACTGTGACTTTGGGTGAATGCAAAGGCTTTTGATGCAATTCTCGAGGGTTGGTGTCAGCCCAGTAGCGCATGTTTTGTTTGTTAACCGACCCACACAAATGAAAATGGGCTTCATCGCTAAAAAAGTAAAAAAAGTAAAAAGTAAACCTCAACGGCAAAGGCACGCTCCTCACTATTCCAACGCATGATGGCGACTGAACCGTATCGGGACAAAATTTTACAGTATCCCCTCTTGAACGAGACCACTATCGCTCCGCTATGACATCAACTAACTGAGTGGCGCGCATTTTAGAAAAGGAAGTTATGCTGCCGCACCCTGTAGTAAGGAGTAAATGCCGCCAGACACTTCTTTACCTGCCAGAAGAAAGCACACATACTGGAAAGTATTGTGGGCAGTTAGACTAGCCACAGCTCACCAGCTAGACATATCCTCAGAGTAGGAGTGTTATAAAATAATACTGACCTATCTATCGCTGATGAAATCAACGTACTATCCCCAGTAAAGCAGAGATAAAGTGCTGAGAGCTAGCAACAATATAAATAAAGTATAATAGGAGTTATTCCACTATGCTAAATCCCACCTGATCTCTTTTGGCGACTGGCCAACCAAGAAAATGCATCCAATATCGTTAAAAGCAACATGATCGGATCGAGTAAAACGCCTCGAAAAAATGCTAAGGTGTTCACCTCAGTAGACGTGGCAGGACGGACCTGTTGAGAGCATCAGGACGTAAGTAAGTTAGTCCGAGCAAAATACGGGTCTGCACTCTAAGTATTGGCACCCTAACTGAAAAGATCAAGGAACCCGCAAGAGTCCTTCGGAAAAGGCAGATTGATATCTGTGCTCTGCAGGAAACTCGATGGTCTGGTATCAAAAGCTACGATTCAGGGTGCGAACGCGGTAAAATCCGGTATTAACTTTTCTATTTTGGTAGCCCACACACTCAATACGGTGTTGGGATTGCCATTAAAGAAGTCGAACGACTTGATGACCGGCTGACGAAGCTCGCCATTATATCAGCTGATCGCACTATTTACTTCTTCACCTCGTACGCATCACAGACAGGTCGACCTGATGATGATGAGAAAGATGCCTTCTGGCAACTTCTAGATGCAAAGACTTGTAACTTGCCTGCTGATGACTATATCATAATTCCAAGCGACCTTAATGATCATGTACGGGAAAAGGCAGACGGTGACAGGTGCCCTAGGGTAAAGTGGTTTGGAGCGCGCAATAAGGATGGCGAGTGAATAGTCGATTTTGCGGATATCCATGACTTGTACTTATGAATACATGATTCATCAAACTATTGTCTTATCTTTCTACATTTTATAGTGGGAATAGTAAAACGCAAATGGGCACCGATTGCAAAGCCCTTCCCTATGGGATCATCGTACCACCAATAAAACAGCGTGAGGAACGCACTGGCCCATTAAATGGTAGCAGATTTCATTTACGTGATTACCAACCATTACTAATGTGGAACGCATTCTTCACAACCGTATTTGGGAAATCGTTAAAATAACCGTTAATTAGGCCGGATTTGTCAAGAACTGCGGAACTCATGACGCAATACACGCTGTGCGGTTATTCATGGAGAAACACCGTGAAAAGCATCGCTCTCTTTACATTGCATTTCTGGATCTGGAGAAAGCGTTTGACTTTGTGCCACACAAACTCATGTGATATGCTCTTCAGCAGCACTTGGTGCCAGGTGAACTCGTGTGCAGGGTTCAATTGCTCTACCGCTATCCGAAAAGTGAAGCTTGAAATGTGGCGAGTGTATCAAAACCGCTTCGTGTCTCTGTTGGTGTTCATCAAGGAAGTGTTCTCTCACCTCTCCTCTATGTTCTTGTCAAGGACACTGTCACAGCGTACTATACACTGCTTTATGCAAATGATGTTTCCCTAGCGTCCAATAGCAAAAATGATCTCGAACAACTTGTCCAAGAGTGGAATGATCTCTGGACTCGGTATCGAATTGAATCTAAATATAACTGAATTTTTGGCGACCGAGTCCAATGAAGGGTTAGGATATGTTGAGGAGGAAGGAGGTGTAGCAGTAAATTGAGGAAACATCTATAAAAATGGCGCTCTAATCCTCATAGCCCTGGTCGAGTAGTAGCTACATACTGGATACGATTGGATTATCCTGGTTTTTGGTATGTTTAGTTTTCTTTGCGCAAGGGAACTTCTTTGATTGCTTTGGTACTAATTTTGTTGGAAGCTTCCTCTATGTCGAGGAAGACAGCTAGAGTTCATATGTTGTCTTTAGTGTAACGACGGCTCAATTATCTTGTGAAGAGCGGTTTCTGCGGATTTGAATTTGAGGTAGATCTTTTATGGTTTGGAGAAGAATGATCTCTCCATGAACATAAATGTATCTCTAGGACACTTCTATGGTCTACAATGCAAAAGATGTGAGGCTAATTCGCCGAAAGTCCTCCGCTGACCACCACCGAACAAAATACAGTTCTGATAAATCTCAGCAAGGCAAAGAATTACCCTTACTTGCTATTATACTTTCAGGATGAATGCCATTTTGCCATCCTACGCAAAGTAACCACGAATGTGACTTGCGTATTTGGGGATGTTACGGCCTGAGGCAATAACAAATAGTACTTGATCGGTGTATGCATCAAAGTTCCATAGATGTGCTGATCGGAAGGTGGAAGTAGTAGTAGACAGATCACATATTTAGAAAAAAAAGGAAGACAACTTTCCCGTAAAGTCGATGAGTGGATCGCCATAGAACTACGTACCGCGGAACAATAACGAAATCTCAGAGACTCATGACGCAAGTTGAGTACTTTCCCAGGAAATGACAAGGATGACACCTACATGCTCATGTGCTATGTTTACAAAGTGTTGCCATAAATCACTGAAATGTTACCATTTTCTAAAACTTTTGACTCAACTTGGTAAAAGCATTCAAAAAGAGATTATCCTCTAGAACCTTAGACTGTCAAGGTATTTCTAACGCGTACTACAAATATTTTGTAGCATGTATCCTTGTAACAAGTTACACCAAGAGCCAGCCATAGGGTCACTCGACTCCCTTAAACTTCCGTAACTTTCTTGTTTCAAGGGGAAAGCATGGATATTCGCAACATACAAGGGTGGAGTCTGATGTGGTGGTTGCAGTTTGTTTTCAAAATACACATTACAAAAACAATTACCATTTGTATACCTATTTGGACGTATCTTTAGCAATATGAAATAGCAAAACCGTTGATCATGAACACAATCTGCTTCACAGACAACAGCATAACGTCCGCACTGAACTTCATTTCAGCCTTGCGTACTCCATTTATGTGTATTTAGGCCACTCAATCAACTTGACAATATTAACACCAAATTGAATTTCTTTTACCATAAAAGGCTTGATCAATTCAAATATGTGAGTACCCACCCATGATTGTTTGTACTATTCGTTATCCCATTTCGGTCGAATGTCAGCTCATGTAACTTATAGTTGTCAAAAGCGATTTCCATAGTTATCTGAAAATGATCTAGCACACATTTCTTTTCTTAAATCATTGGCTGCCAGCATAGATTATAGCGATTTTGTTAGGGTAACTCATGTGTTATTAAATTCTCATTAACTTCACTGGGATATCCATTCGAGACAGCAATGTGTACGTCCCCTTAATAGCCAAGTGGATTATGGAGGGAAATATTTTGTTAACTTCTGCTTTACATGAATTTCCATAAATAGGGATTAATCGATATTGAATCCGAATCCAATTATGCAAGTGAATTCCTTTTCGAAATAAATATTCCTAATTGCTTCTGAACCCTGGAATAGAAGGTGTTCTTATATGTACTACTCGTTGGAACGTACTATAATAATCACGGCGGCAAAAGTGATTACCTATTAACACTAAATCGCAACGTGAAAGTAAGCTTTCAGATTTCGGAATTATTGTATTTGGCATAATAATCCTTGGATGTAGAGCAACTCTAATATCATGAGTGAATGATAGCATTAATTTGATACTTGCTCTGTTATAACTGGGGACTTTGCTTAACCAATATGCATACTGTAAATTTTTGTGTGAACGGTTTAACCCTATCGCAACTAGACCCTATCGCAGCTAGATTTAAATATCAAAACAATGCATAAAAAAGCCTATCGGCAAATATTTTTCTAATTGTTTTTACGTTATCGCGCTTGACACATAGAAAGAGGATGGCGGTAACCGGTTAATATCATTGATTAATTATACAAAATAATGAATACGAGTCACAACCAATGTTAGAAAAATCTTCCAACGTTCTTTGAACTTAGGAATCAGGTGGTAGTCACTGAGCACTAAGTAAGGATTAAAATATGAGTGATGTTTCATTCAAACTTTTGCAGGCGAGCGACAAGCTCACTTGCATCGAATGGTAAGGGAGAGTGTCACTATGGAGAATGCTTACAACATTTCCCAACAATCTTCTTCTCCAATGCTTTGCAACATTTGTCAGTATTTTATTGCACCTCCAGGATCCACAAAGTTTACCAACCAAGCGCACTAATTATCAACAATTTACGGACAGTATGTTTCCATATGAAATTTCACGTCTTGACACAATGGAATTATAATGAGCAAGAAGATTGTGTCCGGATAGCTGAGTCGTTAGAGCACAAGGCTATCATACGGAAGGTCGCGGTTCAAATCTCACTGGTGGTATGTAGGAATTTGCATTGTGATTTGACGTCGGATACCAGTCGACTCTGCTGTGAATGAGTACCTGAGTTCAAATCAGGATAATAATCTCGAGCGAGTGCAATGCTGATCACATTGCCTCCTACAGTGTATTGTGGTGTACCGTTACGGTCTTGAACGGCTCAAGGCTCCTGATCCAATTGGATTGTTGCGCTAACGATTATTATATCATTATTAAGACGAGTGACGAATCAATGCCTTTCCTTAAATTTTTCTTACTTTGTCACTCTTTCTACTTCACTTTGGTACATCCAGGTTCATCTTTATCGTAAAGAACTCAGCAAAGCGACTTTCGGACTTGAAGTAAAGATGGGTAGGGTGTGTATGTCATATTTCAAAAGTGATATCATTTTAAAGTGCACGTCACCTAACATAACCACATTATCATATATTACAACATGAACAAACCTTATAACATCATCGAACATTACCGCATTACCCAACATTACCATATTACAAATGCGATGTTATTAAATGGCATCGTTCATTCAGATATCACCTAACATTACCGCTCTTTGTAATACAAGTTGCGGCGGCAGTTGTCGACGCCGAGCATGGGGCTGACTTTGGACTTGCTTTAGGCTGACTTCGAATTGGCTTTCGGGGTAACAACGGAGTGGCTTTGGACTGGCTGTGGGCTAGAAAATGCATCCGAATGCATTTGAATATGGGGGTGTAGGTTCCTGGCCATTAATTGTAATGTTATGAATTAGAATGAATGTTGGCTATTGGTTGAAGTGCTTACGACGTTGGTCTACGTAATAGTTTCTCATAAAAGCGAGGAAGGCGATTATCGAATGCCGGTGCCGACCATCCGTTGCGACTCTGTTCTGGCTTTGATCTGAAAGAATGATTTCGATTCTGTGTGTGACAGGCAAACTTTCAATCATGTCATGCATCTTCATTTTCTTTGTACACTATGAATCTTAAAAATGTAGGGCAAATATATTTAATATTTGGTACTATAGGAAGCCGAGTGGTTAGGGTAATGAAAGCTGTTGTTTGTGACATTAGTTTGTAATCTTACATTGTAATATCACTTTTTCAAAGCGTAATATAATATCACGTTACCAAGTGATGTCTTGCTTACCTCTAACTTCAAGTATTTCCTTCTTAAGTTTTTTTTCAGGCAGAAACAGATTCTGTGCTTCATGTTTCTTTTTTCAGATAACTCAATTCAACTCCCGCAAAAATGAATTTATCCAACTTTATCGCCCATAAATGGTTCTAACGCTAACGCTATTTTCTCAACCCTACTTCCTCCTTTGCTTCAGAAATGTAACGGACTGTGTTCACTTTTCTCTTCTACACACGTTTTCATTTTTTTTGCGGGCGGTACGAGGGCAATATCTTATCGACATGTTCCAAATATTTTGCTAAATTGAATCTGGAATTTTATTGTCACCCTCCTTCTCGGTATCAGCATTTCAGTATATCTCCCGAAGGTTGCGATTTCGTCTCCATCTGTATGTAAAGATGAAAGCTAGTCGATACTGAAAGGATTTTAGACGTGTTCCCAAGTCTTCGAAATTTATATCACTCCTTGAATATTTTACTAAAATTAGTCCTGTCCGTCCAAATTACCACACCAAAAGTACTATAAGGAAACAAAACAAGTGGGAATACCGGAAGCTGGACGCTTCTGATATAAAAGTTTGGTGTTCATCTTGTCTGAAAAATATCCTATTTACGTTTACCCTTCCGCTTATATTTCGAATTCAAAATATTCCTTGATACTCATCTGTATTTCCCAACTCCTGCGCCGTTCATCGCGCCTTATATGATAATGACGTCATACACGTCTTAGAGTGCGATAAACGTGAAATCCACAACTTTGATTTTCTATAACTTTGTTAATAATAGTTTCATTTTTTTCAAACTTTCCAAAATATACTTACCATATTATATTATACTTATCCATTGTATTATTACTTGCGCTTATAGGGCGAACTTAAGGAGGGTTTCGGGTAAATTTCTAAAATATGGTTATATACTGTTATTCGTTTTATTTAAGCAGATATCGGAATGGAATGTATTTTGAGGCCTAGATTTCATACAGATGCATCATTGAAATTTTTGTCAGATTTTTCGGTTGGACAGGTTCTGAGAACGACAACTATTACACTTTTTGGGGGACACATTTCACTCGACATCAAACACATCATCATGTGAACATCAAATGACTCAGTTCGAGAAAAGGGAGTAATCGAGGAATTTGGGGGGTTTTTATTACAGTAAAATGAGGCCAGTAAACCCCTCCCCCCCCCAACCCTCCATCCACAGCTTTCAAGGGGTTCACATCTAGAATTACCTAATAATTTACTACAATTTATGACCGCAAATTCACAATAAAATAATAAAATCTTATCTGATGCTGTTGCATTTATCATTGCACTTAAAATTCCGGAAACGATAAAGCAGTCAACATATACTATTATAGTATAATCCCACAGTTGCGAGGATGTCTAAAATTTCAATTTAGAACTTAGAAAAGACAAAATTAACCTGCGTAACTTACTTGACGTTTGCCCCGTTATAACTGAGTCACTTCCCGTTAAGAGGATTGATGGTATCGAAAGGAACGCCATTGTAGATAAATGCACTAATCTTTACCATCCATCTGGCGATTCAACAATCAACAAGATTCAATGACCACCAATGACATTTTCCGATTCAGGAAATCGAATTTCAAGAGCGGTATTCGGATTCGTTGTTGCGAATACCTTGACATCAGGTCCTTGAGGTAGACTAGCTTTACTCTGTAATCCATTTTCGCAAAAGTTAGTTTCTGTCATAGTCGAGTGATTCCGCGAAATTCTTCAATTCATGTGATATTGGATATTCTTTCAATTCATGTGATATGTCCGCCATTTGTTCCTGAAAATTTGCGCTTCACATTTAGCTTCCAATGGTCCACCGTATTGATTGTTCGTCTCGTTTCTTTCAGCAAACTCATCTTTCTTTCTCTCAACATGCCCGATCTTTCCGTGATTTGTATTAAATAACTACTTCAAGGATATCTTTGAGATCGTGATCACGGGAGTACATCCTCCAAGCTGCTAGTTAGTAGAATATATACATTCAGTTTGTCTAATGACCCTGTCGTCAATGTTTACATATATTGATTGTGACTTGCTTTCCAGCTATCCCAGAAATCAAAAAGTTAATGTTGGAGGAATCGCATAAAATACGTATTTCAGTACCATTTTGGAGAAAAACCATTTTCTATAATAGATTTTCTCCAAAACTACAAAGAAAACGAGAAACTTCTCAACCCAAATCAGAACTACACTAGTCGCCAACACCAGCCTTCAGCTTAAATAACAACAAAAATCCGCAATCTTATCTCTCTTTGCAGCATGCTGGCTTTGAAATAAATCGCGTTCCAATATCTGCTCAAGTTACACAAAGTTAATAATAGTATATTCGCATATCATGCTAGAAGTATAAAACTATTATTTGGCAGAAGGGATAACATAAGGCATAATTTTGGGAAGTTTGAAATAAATCCAACTATTGTTAACAAAACTTCTACATTTTGTGCAAATTTCGAGCATTCTGAAATGTGTATGAGGTCATCATAACATATCAATTCGTCAATACCACAAGAAAGTGAGCTCACGTGAATGGGAGGTCGAAAGGAAACATTTCGTTGAAATTTACGTCCATGTTTTTATTTTTTACAGTAATTCTAGATTAAGAAAAGTACTAGGTTTTTCCCCCTATATATATCATCATCATTATATATCAATATCAATTACTCCAGACAACCAAATGTATGTATTTATATGTATATGTGAATGAAGCTTTGGGGTAGTGCCTAATTGAGATAGAGATATTTGTACATTGAATAAGCGGTATTCAATATACGTACTTTATATGTACATATGTTCGCTTCTATAATAATAATAATTGTTGGCGCAACTTATATACTTTTATGCACAAAGTAAATCGGTGTACGATCAATTTATATACATGCGTATATACGCTAATAGGCAATGTTTGTTTGTTTAGGGTGAGCATAATATCTACGTCTGTAATATATACATATTTCTTGTAGTTTGAAAAAAAAATTTGAAGGAATATTTTGGGTTTTTAACCATATACGAATGAAAAAATGTGCATAGAAAGTTTCTCACATACGATGAACACAAAACCTTTATACCTGAAGCGGCAGCTTCCGGTATTCCGACTTGTTATATTTCATTTGAAAGTTAACATAATGAGGCAACTTTTATCAGTTTTACAGGTGTATAAGTTAAAAGTGCCGCTATAATATTGCATTTTGAAATTTAGATAAAAAATCGACATGAAATATATTGTCAAACGAAGATCTCGAACGGCTTCTAAACCACACTGGAATAAGAATAGGAGCTTGAAGTTGGCAATTTCAGGAGCAACTTCATTAAAAATTGGTTTCCTACTGAATACTTAATAATAATTGTCGTTGGCGCAACAATTTAATTGGATCAGGGCCTTGAAGTGTCTTAGAGCATTTCATTCAAGATCGTAACGGTACACTGCAATTGTACTGGATTGCAATTGCACTGGATTATAGCATCCTATTACAATGAAGGATCATCCACTGGAAAGCATATTGTCAAACTGTCTCTCAATTGTTCATTCTTTTCCAGTACCGACCTGACTCCATAAATTTATTCGTATATGGTTCTCTCTATATAACTCCTTACATTTTTTGACCAATTTCTTACCGTTAAATCGGCTCAAGCACCATATAATGGTAAATAATCACCATAAAAACAGAATTTATCTCTATCCCGACAAGAATATAAAATATAACATTCCAAAAGGTAATTTGACCGGAGGTTGTAATATTTGTCGAATTCGGGTCACCTTTTTTTCCTTGCATTAATTTTCCCCGATTCAGATGCAGAATGTGTAGGAGAAAATACTTTGACAACCCGCTCGCCGATGTATTTTCCATCCTTTCCCTCAGACTTGATACAGATTAATGTGGGTAATGGACGAAAAGCACACGAGAAAGTCTATCAATTTAGGCATGTATCTTTCGATAACTTTTCCCATTGATGATGATATCAGTTTCGTATTAACCCACAGTAGTTGCTAAAAAAAAAGTATCAAAAAAGAAAAATTTAAAATAGTTTTCAAGTTTATTCTTAATATGACAGGGATTTTGAATTTTTGACGAATATGAAAATGTATTTTGTAAAGAATATGTCTTATACGACGATTAAAGAACAAGTCGGAAGCCGGAAGTTCGGCGTTTTGTTGATTCTTTATATAAGAATATTTGGGTACACGATGGTTCCACTTATATATGTATTGCTTGTAATATATATACGTTGAGTATGCCCGATATACAATTCGATGTGGTACTGACATTTCATCTTTGATCTACTATAACTTTGTTAATTTCGAAGTTGGTGTGTATGAGGCTGAAAAGTACAAACTTGAAGGAAGATAGGGATTATTCTCGGAAACCACTTTCCTGCAAAATCTGAGGAGAAATTGTCATGGTGGTGCGTAGTGTGTATAAGTAAACACCCAACCAATTTAGTTAAGAAAGTATAAGAGCTACATTAAAATAACGAATGCAGTCACCTGATTTAAATTCGATCCAGCATTAGTGGGCATATGGTGAAAATTAACAAAAGAACCCAGATTTGACCGTGGTGTTAATGAACGAATGGCAAAAAATACCGGCCGAAATGAAAGAAAGCTGGATTGGGACAATTCGCATGACGTCAGAGATCTCAAAACAACTATTGACTATATCAATTATATAAAAGCTTTGAATTAAGAGCCAATGAAAGACAGATACAGAAAGATATCAACAAAAAAGAAATGGAAACCGGAACAATCGTCGCTGTTAAATATCCTGGAGATGAAACAACTACAACTAAACCACCAGACGCAATAAAAGGTGACTAGTTTGTTGATTGATTGAGTAGTGTAGTCAAAGAATGCTTTATACCCTGGTGTACTTATCACGAAATCCGTTGACTTCGATGACGTCATAAACAGGTCAACACTTATCCTGTCGAGACAAGGTTGGAAATCTGATTTCCCACCCTATTGGTATTGGTATATTGGTGTAACAGGTTGAGTATTTTAATGAAACGCTCAATAACCAGAATACTGACGACTTGTAGGTCTCTTCAAATTAAGATGACGAACGAACCAGTCTACATCGAACATGGAAAAAGCAGCCAGTGCAGTTAACTCGCTTAAAAACTGTAAGTCTTTGCGAGTCGACGAAATAACAGCCGAATTGTTTAAGAGGTTAGATCACTGTAGAGCGCTAATATATATGTATACTTTGTAATTTTTTGTTTTTTTTTGTGAAGGTGACATTGTGATCATGATGACCTGATTGCCAAGGTGGGATCTGACAACATCTTGCTCGGGTATGTGATTGGAAAGTACGATCTTGGCAAAAGTAACGGTGATCGTTCCCGGATTTCTGGTTCCGAGGGAACTTCCTTTAAAAGGTGGCTGAAAGGTTTCTAAAGGCTTGGGTAGGAATAATAGCTGCGGCTTTAGATTTAATTTAAGTATAATAATTTTATATTTACATATTTTACATATTACTAAGTTCCTTAGCTTAATTTATTACCTCCACACAACGTACTCCACGCTCGAGCTGCTGCTGTACTACTTAAAACCTTTTACACTGGGTCACCTGATACTGCATCAACCTCTTGGTCGACGTCGTGCCTTCCCAAGATTGCTCAACACCTTTTTATGTTGACTTGAGCTAATCCTTATGGCCTAAATTGAGCGTGTTATTATGCCCTAGATTGAGCGTGTCATTATGCCCTCAATTGCGTTTGTCACCTTTTGCATGTGCTTCAGGACGCTCGTATTGTTTACGGAAACAACTAGGCAATCATGTCGATGAGCGGTTTTGGGGCCATTACTGCTGCACTGCTCTAGTTAAACGGCCTTTTTTCGCAATCCCGCATATTTCTTGAACCAATTTGTTGAATGACAATTCAAGCGGGTCTTTCCAAGTTGTTCAATTCAATTATGCTCGACATCTATTTTGTAAAATACTGTAAACTTATTCACTTTATCATCGCCTACTATGTATTATTTTCTCTAAAAATACTGTAAACTTATCATTGCCTACTATGTAATATTTTTCCTAAAATACTGTAAATTGATATGTACCGGCCTACTAAGAATAGGTAAAAATTGTATAAAAAAGGAAATATAAATTAAAAATACGTAGTTCGTTGGAACTATCAAACTCAAGCTTAACGTGTTTCATTCTGTGGAGTCCAAGCAATTCGCTGCTCCCATAATTTACACTGCTTGATTAGGTCATTGTGGAGTTCAGGCAATTGCTGCCCCCATAACTGGTTAGTCTGGAGTTTTGGCATTTAGCTGCTCCGACTAACCATAATCTAATCTAGAAAGAAAGAAGAATAAGGTATTGCCGAGTGGACTGGCAACAATCACATAAGGTGGCACATCACAGGGATTGCCAAGTGGACTGGCAACAACCACATAAGGTGACACATCACATGGCGACCGTGACAGGACAAAGACTTCGTACATAAGTGACAGTCTAAAGACTTCGTACATAAGTGACAGTCTAAAGACTTCGTACATAAGTACCAGTCTAAAGACTTCTGCTTACTAGCGTTTCTACTTACTATCGTGAAAATTTGAAAATCAAGGTCGTGTAAATGAACGACATTGGGGAAAAGTTCGACCAGCTTTACCAGAAAATCTGGCAATTGCTCAAAAAACCAGAGCAAAACAATGGAGGCATAACACTATATAAAATTGGAGAGCAACCACCACGCTGGAAGCCGTCAGAATCAACATCGACAACTACGGTTGATGATAAACTTGCGGGACCTCGACGCCTTACGATAGAAGAATATAAGAAACGTACGAAACGACTATCCAATAACGAATCTGTCAGCGCTAAAGGAGGACGAAGAAGAGAACTCCAGCGGCAGTTCATAAAATATAAACGGTTAGAGGAAATCGCAGCTACACCAGAAGAGACCAACAAGTATAAATATTTAATAACCAAAGTTAAAAAAGAAATAAATTATTTAAAAAAAATGCAAAAAAAAAAATAATAAAGTTAATCAGTAAAATAATATAAAAAAAAAATGTTTGTTCCAAATTAGAATTATGATAGTTTAATAAATGTAATAGTAATAAATAATAAATGATTTTTTTTTGTTTGTTCTAAATAATGTTAGTATTTATATCACATGATTGAAAGCACGACAATATAACAATATAAAAGTAGATGTCTGAAAATGTTATTCTTTGCTTTTTCTAAATGGACAAATTAGAATCTCTAAAAGAGAAACTTCAAATTACACTAATAAATCTACGGAAAAGTGTAAATCGTCCTTACAGTGAAAAAACTATACGTGAAAAACGCGAATTAATTGAACAAACACTAATAGACGCAAAGTCGACTGAACAAAATATACGAACAGACGTTAAAACAGCAACTCTAATTAAGGGAGTTTACAAGGAAATACAGCAACTATCTGCTGAAATACTTTCAATATTAGACAAACAACAATTAGGGAACATGGCTTTCGACATTAAAACAGCCACAGCTCTAGTCAAATACTTTGACGGAAACCCAGAGGAAACAGAATCCTTCATTGAGTCAGTTTCACTATTGAACGAACTCACACCAGTAGAACACAAAGGTATTCTACTTAAATTTGTGAAAACCCGGATAACCGGCAAAGCCAAATACGCGGTATCCGAGGAATTAAACACAAATCAATCAAAACTCATTCACAATACTTCAGAAAACCATATTACTAACAAAAACATGCAGCCTGATCAACTGCACGTTTTCGAAGTTCTATCACCTAATGAGGTAGTGCGTTTACCGGAATTGAAATTGCGCAATATAAAAATAAAAATACTGATATAGAAATAGACGTAATACATAAAAATAAAGTCCAAATAAAGCGGTATATAAATTTAAATAATAACCAACCAATTGAACCGGCATTAGTGCAGGAACTCACAGAGTTGGAAAAATATCTAAATAATAGGTTTCAGACCAAGACTCTGAAACTATCGGCCGAAAGTGAATTATTCACTATATTAAATACGACCGCATTTAAAACGCTAGCGAATCATACTTTGAAAAATATGGATATCCAAATATACAAACCACTAATTACAATAACGGACAAATCGAAAATAATAGAAGTATTGCATAACAATCACTCTACTCCAACAGCAGGACACATTGGACAGAGTAGAATGTATAAAAAACTTCTAGAAAAAGCAAAGAAAAAGACAAAAAACCAAAAT